>NW_007728363.1:311793-312491 GCF_000696425.1 Galeopterus variegatus
AAAAAAAAAAAAAAAAAAAAAAAAAAAAAAAAATGTAGATCTTGAGTCCTCAATTAAATTATTATTATCTTAAGGAAAAGATAGTCAATACTCTGAAACCCTTAGAACAGTGTTACTCACAAAGGCAATGCTCCGTAAACATCTGTGAAATGTATGAAGGGAGGTGACACAAAAAGAAATACCAGTATAATGGGTTGAATAGTGGTCCCCCAAAACATATGTCCATATCCTAACCCCCAGTACCTATGAATTTGACATTATTTGGATAAAGGGCCATTGCAGATATAATTAAGTTAAAGATCTTGAGATGAGATCATCTTGAATTACCTGGTGGACCCTAAATTCAATGAAAGGACCCTTGTAAGAGACAGAAGAGAAGAAAACACTGAATACAAAGGAGAAGGCAATGTGAAGACTGAGGCAGAAACTGGAGTTACGCAGCAACAAGCCAAGGAATATCTGGAGCCACTGGAAGCTGTTAGAGGCAAGGAAGGAATCTCCACTAGAGACTCTGGAGGGAAAGTAGCCCTGCTGACACCTTGATTTAGAACTTCTGCCCTTCCAGAGACTTACATATCTCACACACCCTGTTGGGCCTACAGGATAGGATCCAGCTGCCAGGGCCAGAACTCAAGGTTCAGGGAGAACTCCCAGAGCTGACCAGAGAGGAATCTTCTCGGTAAGGCCCAAGTCCCAAG
>NW_007728364.1:0-593 GCF_000696425.1 Galeopterus variegatus
TTTAGGAGGACATCTTTACCATGTTGAATCTTCCAATTTAAATTTAATTACACATGTGATTAATGTTTATGTGTTGATATTGTATCCTGTAACCTTGCTGAACTCACTAATCAGTTCTAGGAATGGTTTTTTTGTTTTTGTTTTTTGTAGTTTGCTTGAGATTTTCTATGTAGACAACTATGCCATCTACAAATAGGGAGAATTTTATTTCTTCTTTTCCTATCTATATGCCTTTTCTTTTCCTTTCTTTTCTTTCTCCTTTATCTTTCCTTTTCTGCCTTATTACAGTGGCTGGAGCTTTCAGTACAGTGTTGATCAAGCCTCTTTGCCTTGTTCCTGATCCTAGGAGGAAAGAGTTCAGTGTTTTATCAAGTATGATATTAGCTGTAGATTTTTTACTAGATTTTTTTTATCAAGTTAAGGTAGTTTCTTTCTTTTCCTAACTTACTCAGGGTGTTTATCAAAAATGAGTATTGAATTTTGTCAAATATTTTTTCTGTCAATTGATTATATTTTTCTTTTTTAACCTCCTGATACAGTGGTTTACATTGATTTTTGAATGTTGAACTAAGCTTGCATATCTGAACTAAATT
>NW_007728364.1:4670-8694 GCF_000696425.1 Galeopterus variegatus
TGTAGATTAAAATATTCATGAACAATAATTGCTGCTACACTTTGTAGGCATTATAAAAGAGCTTTATATGCTTGTGTCTATTTGTGTCTTTACTAAATCCCCAGGAAGGTGCTATTTTAATTTTCATATTATGCCTGAGGAAACTGATACTCAGAGAAGTTAATTAACCTTCCCAAAGTCACAGTTGTTAAATTGGTGGGCAAGCCTAGATCTCAACTCCAAAGTTCATGCCTTTAGCTATAATATTATTTTACCTCATTAATTTTATGGTATAGGTTTTACATTCAAAATTATAACAATATATTTTGTCTCATTTTCTAGGTTTTGATGATGATGGTTCAGAATTTCACGAACATATATTTCTGGATAAATATTTGGAGGGTTTTCCAAAACAAGGACCAATTCGCCACTTCATGGAGCTGGTGACTTGTGGCCTTTCCAAAAACCCGTATCTGAGTGTTAAACAGAAGATCGAGCACATAGAGTGGTTTAGAAATTATTTTAATGAAAAGAGAGACATTCTAAAAGAAAGTGGCATACAGTTCAATTAAGACCATGGAAATTTTTATTTTGAGCTGTTGGAGATGGATGTTATAACTAAATAAAATTATTATATTAGAAGTTTTCCTATATTATGTTAATTATTGCATCTGATTTGACTGGTATAAATGTTAAATAACTTTAAAAAATATGATAACTGAAAAATATTCTTGCATAGAGAAGAATTATTGGCATTTGTAGGTTCAAAAGAATATCTGAGAATTAGTAATAAGTTTAAGACAACTTGCCCTTTTTTTCATTCATTGACTGTACTTTGAAATATAAATAGCTGAGATGTTTTACAGACAGATGGATATATATGTCTATATATACATACAAGGGTATGTCGAAAAGTTCATGGAAAAATAGAATTAAAAGATAATGTGAATCTTTCCATGAACTTTTTGAACTATCCTCATATATATTTTTTTACATATATACATATTTACATTTTATATATATTTTGTACTAAATTAGTTACTCTCACCTAAGTCTGGGTCACTACATAGAAGTAATCTTGTACAATTTAAGGGCTTATTCTGATCTCTTCTTGTAATTTAGGTCTTCATGCCAAAGTTAGAACTATTTATTTTCCATTTGGTGCTGAGCAGTGTTACTCAACTTTCATACAACTCAGAGGATTGAGGATTCTAAAAAATCTTAAAACTAGATTTAGTTTACAGTAGAACCAGACTAGTATTGTTCCAGGTTCCTAGCACAAGTCAACAGAACTCATATGTGAAAGAATCCACCATAACAACCCCAGGCTTCAAATTATAAAACACAAGGAAACAAAGAACCATGAGTATGCACCAGCAGAAATAAAACAGCAGAATCAGACTCCTGAAACATTTGAATATTGGGCTTATCAGATTCAGAATATAAAACGTGTGTTTCTAGCCATTGCAACTAAAAAGAAAAAGAAGAATATGAAGTATGTGTACAATAGAATAAATATTGAGCAGGGAACTTTAAAAGTGACCAGTCACATTTGAAAAAAAATTAAAAATATAGTGAAGGAGTTTAATAACAGATTAAACACTAGAAAATTGTTCTAAAGAAATTATTCATATGCAGCAAGAGAAGCAAAGAGAAAAGAAGTAGGAAAGAGAAGTAAGAAAGTAATATTTGTACAATCACATTGCCAGAAGGAGAGAAAAGAGGAAATAGGTCAGAGACTATCTGTGGATAATTAATGGGTAAGGTTTTGTTTTTTTATACAGTTTATGAAATATCAACACACAGTTAAACAAGAATCTCTTGGTCATATGTACAAACTGCTCCCAACAACAACAGAATACATTCTTTCCCAGTGGAACACTTAAAAATGTTTATTTTGGGGGGTTGGCTGGTTAGCTCAGTTGGTTAGAGTGCAATGTTATAACACAAAGGTCAAGGGTTTGGATCCCCATTCTGGCCAGCTACCAAAAAAGAAAAAAGTAGTTTTTATTTTGATAACACCAAGGTCAAGAAGGGTTCAGATCCTCTTACCTGCCAGTCACCAAAAAAAGAAAAAAAAAGCTATTTTAATTTGGAAATTTAGTTCATTTATATTTATCATAGTTACTGATATATTTGGAATATCTTTTTTAAAGTGAGGGCTAATACATTTGTGAGATTAAAAGTAGTTGGCTATCAGCAGACCATCACTAAGAGAATCCTAAAGATGTACTCGAGGTAGAAGGGAAGTGATGTCAAACTTTAGGTTGGAAACACATGAAGAAATGGTGAGTGAAGAAAGTAGTGAATGTATAAGTTAATTATAAATAATAGAACAGTAATGTCTTGTTAAAATACATGACAATAATAGAATATGTCGGGGTGGATTTTTAAAAAATATCAAGTGATACTACTGTTTACTAGAGGCACATCTAAAACAAGAATACAGAAAGGTTGAAAGTAAATGGGAAAAATATATCAGACAACTGTTAAAGAAAGCTGGTGCAGCTATATTAATATCAGAAAAAATGTTCTGAAAGGCATTATTAGAGATAAAGATATTCTGTTTATTAGGAAAATATGAACTGTTATGTACTTAATAATATGGACTCAAAATATGCAAGGCAAAAATTGACAGAAATTCAAAGAAAGAGACAAATCTACCATTATGAGATACTTTAACATAATAATTGATGAATTCAGCAGACAAATCAGAAGCTTTGCTGTACCTGATTATCTCGACCTAAGGGACATTTTTAGACAATTACACAATGTAGCTGCAGATACATTTGTTTCAAGCACACACATTCATAACAATTGACTGTAAGCTTGGCCATAAAGAACATCTAGACAAATTTCAGTGGAATGAAGACCGTGTTTCCCAATTACATTGCAATGAAGGTAAAGAGCAATAACTGAAAGCCAAGTAGAAAAACCCCATATGTTTGGAAATTTAAAAACACTTCTTCTAACTTACTCATGGATAAATGAAAAAAAAATATTCAAAACAATACTATGAATCAAAACTTACGGGATGCAGCTAAAGTAGCAGAGGAAAATAACATGTTAAAAAGAAAAAAAGACTGAAAATTTATGAGGTAAACTTACAATCTTAAGGTATTAGAAAATGAACAAGTCTAAGGAAACAGATGAAAGATCTAAGATAAAAGCAGAAATTAATAGAAATAGTACAGTAGAGAGGACCCATAAAATCAAACACTGGTTCTTTAAAAAACTAATAAACTCAAATTTCTGTCAAGATTTATTTATTTAATTTTTTGGCAGCTGGCTGGTACAGGGATCCAAACCCTTGACCTTGGTGTTATAACACTGTACTCTAACCAGCTGAGCTAACCAGCCAGACCAAGATTCATTTTTAAGAGGATAACTATAGATGCTGAAAAAATTAAAAGATTTATTTATCAAGAGGTTAATATGGACTTCATGGCAACACATCTGAAAACTCAATGGGAAAATTCCTCGAAGCTATGCTGTCAAAATAGAAAAAGAAAAACTGAATAACCATTAAAGAGATTGGATTGGCATTTTAAAATCTCAGAAACAAACACTAAGCCGAGACGGTTTTCGGAAGAGTTCTACTGAACATTCAGGAAGAAAATAGTTCCAGTCTTATATAAATTATTCCAACACGTAGAAAAAGAGGGACCACTCACCAATTCATTTCAAGAGACTAGAATAAAAAAGATTACTTTCAATCATGAAGACATATTTGAAAAATCCAAAACAGCAAACTAAATCCATCAATGAATAGAAAACATGTCATTTTCAAGTTGGAGTTATTCCAGAATGCAAGGGTGGTTTAACAGTGGAGGAAAAAAAAAACATCATCTCAAAAGATGCAGAAAAAAAAAGTTTGATAAAATCAATAGCCATTTATAATTAAGAAAAAAAAAGGTTTAGAAAATTTCCTTAACCTGATAAATGGTATTTACAAAAAACCTATAGGAAAACATCTTTATGATTAAATCATCAAACCATTTCCTTCAAAAAATGGAGTAGAAGGGAACTTCCTTAACCTGATAAA
>NW_007728364.1:9199-10266 GCF_000696425.1 Galeopterus variegatus
GGTTTAGAAAATTTCCTTAACCTGATAAATGGTATTTACAAAAAACCTATAGGAAAACATCTTTATGATAAATCATCAAACCATTTCCTTCAAAAAATGGAGTAGAAGGGAACTTCCTTAACCTGATAAATGGTATTTACAAAAAACCTACAGGAAAACATCTTTATGATAAATCATCAAACCATTTCCTTCAAGATCATAAATAAGATTAGGATAATCACTATCATGATTTCAACATTATACTGGGGGCCTAGCCCGTGTTGTATAGCAAGAAAAAGAAAAAGCTGCTAGGATTAGAAATCCACCCTATGATAACCCCCAGTAAATCTCGCCCCCTCTTTCGGTGTGTGCATAACCTGAAACTTGCTTCTAGCAATTTGAATACAGCAAAGGTGTTGGGAGTAGTCACTCCCTTGACTGGGTCTTGTTATATGGCAAAAATGAAGGAGTAGTCACTCTTGTGATTACATTATATTACGTAAGACCACTTGTCAGCAGACTGGAGTGAGCTATCATGTTGAAAGAAGGTCTGTGGATAGGCCATGTGGCGAGAAACTTCAGGGGCCTTTAGGAGTTAGGAGCAACCCCCAGCTGACAGCATCAAAGTAGGGACCTTGGTTGTACAGCCTCAAATAACTGAATCCTACAAACAACCATCACCTCAGCTTGGGGGAGAACTCTAAGCTTTAAAAAAGAACAGAGCCTGGCTGTCACCTTGATTACAGTCTTGTTAGACCTATAGCAGGAAACCCACCAAAACTGAGAACATAAGTGCATGTTGTTTTAAGCCACTAAGTTTGAAGTAACGTGTTATGCACCAATAGATAACTAATATAGGAAGGAACAGAACTATCATTAGAGAGTCTGGATTATGTAGAAAACAAAAGATCATATGGATCTTTCAAAGCTACTTTTCCTAAGAAAAGACATGTGCATTTACCTTTTTGGGGGATGACCGCAATGCTTTAAAAGGAAAGAAAGAAATTTGCTAGGAATTCCTTAAATGTTTATATTTTTCACTAGCTGGTAAGGACATTGTTATTTGCCAATAGCTTTGAAAGATGATG
>NW_007728364.1:11913-18426 GCF_000696425.1 Galeopterus variegatus
TGCCAGCTCCTGAATTGTGAACAGTTCTACAGAGACCTTCCCATATTATTCCCTCCTTCCTTCTGTTCTCGTCTCTGCTTTGGCATCAGAAGCTTCGGTTCAAACCTTGTCATGGCAGTATGAGCAACACTTAACCTTTCAGCCCCCATTTTCTCCCTTGTAAGTGACGGGCATAATTTCCATCTCACAGAATCTGGAAGTGTGAGAATTGCATGAGGTAATGTACACACAGTAACTGGCACATACTGTGAGCTTCAGATATATTGTCAGTTCTCTTTCCACGTACTCCTCCCCAGAATCCCAGCACCGGGATGGACACACAATGAGTCATTTTCCTCACTATCCAATATTAATTTGGGAATGGCATCTTGCTGCTTTTACATTTTCAGATCTGGTTACCATTACCTTTCATCAGTGGAGTAGGATATATTTTTAAAAACAGCTTTGTTATACTTTCGCATGGAGGAAAATGGGAATGGTCAGAGACACTAAAATAGGAAGATTTGTCCTCTAATTTCTCTGTATTCAGTCTTATACCTAAGAACTTCAAGCTCGGGGCCGGCCTGGTGGCGCACTGCTACGGTGCGCTGCTTGGGAAGCGTGGCGGCGCTCCCGCCGAGGGTTCGGATCCCACATGCAGACNAACTTCAAGCTCACTTCTAGGAAGGCAGGGCCCTGGGTATGTCCAAATGAGCAGATACCCTTAATGAATGTTTATCTCTCTTATCTGCCTTAATATCTCTTTGGATGTTCCACAGAAGCACAATAAAAGTAGATCTCCCCAGAGTAAAATTAAAATGACTAACATCTGTGTGGTACTTTGATTGCATAGAAAGTGTTTTCACATTTGGTTAGAGCACGGCCTTGTAGCACGAGGTCAAGGCTGTGGTGCCCTGTGCTGGCCAGCTGCCAAAACATAAATAATAATAAAATGAAGCATTTTCACATACATCAGTCATTAATTTGTTAAGCATTTACTGAGCTCTCCTATGAGGTAGGCCCCTACTAGACACCAGAGTATGAATAAATACACTGGTGAGGCACTCCTGACGCTGAGATGTCATCTTAAACGTGACTTCCCAAGAAAAACCTCTCCCCACTTCGTTAAGTTGCTCCTTCCTCCTTGTTGTCTAATACAGTACTCTGTCTCCTTTACAATATTTCCTATCAAGATCTCCTTAAGGGCAGGGATTGTGTCAGCTTCTGTCACTTCTGTGAGGTCCTGTGTGCAAGACCTGGTATATTGCTAGTCCCCAAATAGGCATGCAATAAAACCAGTTGAGTGAGTGTAAGAATGGATGAATGAAACATGCTCATAGGAAAGAGACAGGTCGAGATTCTATTCTACACAGCGTCATAGGTGCCAAGGCAGAGAATTGGGTTAGGATGGAGAAACATGCTCATAGGAGAGAGACAGGTCGAGATTCTATTCTACACAGCGTCATAGGTGCCAAGGCAGAGAATTGGGTTAAGGGTATTAGTCCGTGCTGCTATAGCAGAATACCACAGACTGGGTAATTTGTCAGGACCAAAAAATTATTTTCTCACAGTTCTGAAGGCTGGGAAGACCAAGATCAAGGTGCTGGCAAGTTCAGTTGTCTGGCAAGGGTCTGGTCTCTGCTTCCAAGGTGGCATCTTGAATGCTGTGTCCTTGGGTGGGAAGAAATGCTGTGTCCTGACATTGCAGAAGACGGAAGGGTAAAAAGAGACAAACTCTATGCAGCAAGCCCCTTTATAAGTGCACTGAATCCCATTCACAAAGGAAGGGCTCTCATAGTCTAATCACCTTTTAAAGGCCCTACCTCTTAATAATACTATCAAATTGGCAACACATCAATTTTTGAGGGGACAAATCACAAACCATAGCAGGTATAAAAGAAGGATTTAATCAGACTATATGTCAGCTGAGGTTTTTACCTTCCGTGTAGGAGACCTGTTTCAGGCCAGCACTGTCAATGAATGGCTGGGTAGATCTGCCTAATTCTGGGGTGCAGAATTAGCAGGGTCATCTGCCTGCAAGTAGAGATAAGCTGCATTCTCTAAATTCAGCTTTGTTCATAATAAAATTAATGTTCTAGTTTCCATATGCCATACTCTTTATCTCTTAAATAATTCAGAACTTGGGTGGACAAGAGGCATACTATTTATTGCCCCCTCCTATACTTTTTTTAACTAAATATTTAATTCTTTTATTACGTTACTTTTTTGTCTGCTCTCCTATCACATATAAAAATAGACCAAACTGACACAATCATATTTTAGGAAAATACTATTCTCTCTTTTGGAAAAGGAAACAGAAAAGAAGATAAATGGCTTAAATTGTCTACTTAGCATAGAATTAGAAATCTCAGTCTTTGTGGCTGCCAAAATAATGAGGAAATGGCTAAAAAATAAAATAATAATTCATTACTTTCTTCCTGCGATTCAGTATATTAGTATAAGGAAACTTCATGGGGTGAAAACAAAGATATAAATTGCTGCAGAACGTAAAATATGATAAAGTCACAATAGTCAAAGGGGGGAAAAACCCCAAATGTCAACCAGTGGATGAATGTGTAAACAAAATGTGATATATACATACTAAGGCATATTATTCAGCCTTAAAAAGAAACAGAATTCCAATATATGCTACAACTTGGGTGAACTTTTAGGGCATTATGCTAAATGAAATACGCCAGTCATGGAGGGACAAATACTATATGATTCCACTTTTATCAAGTACCTAGAACAGTCTGTCATGGGGAAAGAATAGAATGGCATTTGCCAGGGCCTGGGGGAAGGGGAAGATGGGGCGTTGTTGTTTAATGGGTGTCGTTTCTGTTCGGGAAGCTGAAAAATTTCTGGGAATGGACAGTGGATATGGTTGCACAACACTGTGAATGTACTTAACATTACTGAACTATACACTCTAAAATGGTTAAGATGGCAAATTTTATGTCATGTATATTTTAACACAATAAAAAAAATTAATATGATAAAATGTGGCCAATGTGTATAATAACGATACTTCAACCATTGGAAGGAAGGAGTGCTCAGTTCTCAAGCCAAATAGAGGACCACATAGCATCCCAGAAAAGAGCACATGTTAGGATCAGGGAAAGCTGGAAGGGCTGGTGTTTGGTGGCTGAGGTCAGCAGAGGTGACTGCTCCATTCATGGAAGTGAAGAAACCTGGGGAATTTCATCCAAAAGTAGGGCTCCCTAGTATGATGGATATTTTGAATTAAAGGCCCTTGGAGATCAGCAGATGCTGGAAGAGGCTCTTCCTTTGTCTGCATGAAGTCTGGACCCACCAAGGAGAACAATTGCTTTCCATCCCCTCCCTGAATTGTCCTTGAACGTAACCACACCTGGATGGATCTTTCACAAATTGCTCTCTATCTCTTGGGTTCATTCAAATTCCAAAGAGATGGGGTGATCTGTTAGCTCAGTTGGTTAGAGCACGGTGTGACAACACCAACGCCAAGGGTTAAGATGCCTATACTGGCCAACCACCAAAAAAAATTAAATAAATAAATAAATAAAAATTCCAAAGAGACTCATTTACAGGTGGATTTCTATTCCCCAGGTCGATTCGTTCTCCCCAATAATCATTTATTGCCCCTTAAAGGAATTACCTACATTCCCTATCTNCCCAAATGTCAACCAGTGGATGAATGTGTAAACAAAATGTGATATATACATACTAAGGCATATTATTCAGCCTTAAAAAGAAACAGAATTCTGGGCTGGCCCAGTGGCGCACTGGAGAGTGCGCCGCTTGGGAGCGCGGTGGTGCTCCCGCCAAGGGTTCAGATCCCATGTGGAGACCGGTTCCCACTCACTGGCTGAGTGTGGTGCGGGCGCAACAACGAGGGTTGCGATCCCATTACTGGTCAGTAAAAAAGACAAAAAAGGAAAAAAAAAAAAAAGAAACAGAATTCCAATATATGCTACAACTTGGGTGAACTCTTAGGGCATTATGCTAAATGAAATACGCCAGTCATGGAGGGACAAATATTATATGATTCCACTTTTATCAAGTACCTAGAACAGTCTGTCATGGGGAAAGAATAGAATGGCATTTGCCAGGGCCTGGGGGAAGGGGAAGATGGGGCATTGTTGTTTAATGGGTGTCGTTTCTGTTCGGGAAGCTGAAAAATTTCTGGGAATGGACAGTGGTTATGGTTGCACAACACTGTGAATGTACTTAACATTACTGAACTATACACTTTAAAATGGTTAAGATGGCAAATTTTATGTCATGTATATTTTAACACAATAAAAAAAATTAATATGATAAAATGTGGCCAATGTGTATAATAACGATACTTCAACCATTGGAAGGAAGGAGTGCTCAGTTCTCAAGCCAAATAGAGGACCGCATAGCATCCCAGAAAAGAGCACATGTTAGGATCTGGGAAAGCTGGAAGGGCTGGTGTTTGGTGGCTGAGGTCAGCAGAGGTGACTGCTCCATTCATGGAAGTGAAGAAACCCGGGGAATTTCATCCAAAAGTAGGGCTCCCTAGTATGATGGATATTTTGAATTAAAGGCCCTTGGAGATCAGCAGATTCTGGAAGAGGCTCTTCCTTTGTCTGCATGAAGTCTGGACCCACCAAGGAGAACAATTGCTTTCCATCCCCTCCCTGAATTCTCCTTATCTATGCAGAAGACTGAGGAACGTAACCACACCTGGATGGATCTTTCACAAATTGCTCTCTATCTCTTGGGTTCATTCAAATTCCAAAGAGATGGGGTGATCTGTTAGCTCAGTTGGTTAGAGCACAGTGTGACAACACCAAGGCCAAGGGTTGAGATGCCTATACTGGCCAACCACCAAAAATAAAATAAAATAAATAAATAAATAAAAATTCCAAAGAGACTCATTTACAGGTGGATTTCTATTCCCCAGGTTGATTCGTTCTCCCCAATAATCATTTATTGCCCCTTAAAGGAATTACCTACATTCCCTATCTCCCCTCTCCCCTATGAAGAACAGCTGTATAAGCATCTAGACCCCATTGGGTTATTTGGATTAATCACTCTATTGTGCTTTTCCCCAGTGCACATTAAAATAAGATTGTACACCTTTTTCTCCTATTAATCTGCCTTTTGTCAGTTTGTTTTCAGCGATCTTTCAGTCACTGGAGGGGAGGTTTTCTCTCTTCACCTGACAATAGTCTGTGGGACTTACCATCATCATCATCATAGCCACCACTGACAGGGTCCTCCTGGACAGGCTGGCCCTATGCTGTGTACTTCATGTACATTATGTCACTGGATTTTTGAAACACTCTATAAGGTGGGTATTATTTCCATTTACACAAATTTAATAATTTTCCCAAAGTTGCCAAATAAATAATTGGTGGAGCCAGGAATTAAACCATAGATTGTCAGACTCCAAAAACCAAATACCTTTTCTAGTATGCCTCAAATGTGAAAATGACCATATACCCAAAACAATCTAGAGGTTCAGTACAATCCCCATCAAAATACCAGTGACATCCTTCACAGAAAAAGAAAAAACAATCCTAGCATTCATATGGAACAATGAAAGACCTTGTATAGCCAAAGCAATACTAAGCAAAAAGAATAAAGTGGGAGGCATCATACTATCTGACTTCAAAATATACTACAAAGCTATAATAACCAAAACAGCATGGTACTGGCATAAAAACAGACACATGGACCAATGAAACAGAATAGAGAACCCAGAAATAAATCTACATCCTTACAAACTGATCTTTGACAAAGGTGCCAAAAACATACACTGGGGAAAGGATAGCCTCTTCAATAAAAGATGCCAGTAAACTAGATATCCATGTGTAGAAGAATGAAACTAGACACATATCTGTCACCATATACAAAAATCAACTCAAAATGGGTTAAAGACTTAAACATAAGATCTGAAACTGTAAAACCTCTAGAAGAAAACACAGGGGAAATGCTTTAGGACATTTGTCTGGGCAAAGATGTTATGCATAAGACCTCAAAAGCACAGGCAACAAAGCAAAAATAAACAAATGGGATTTCATCAAACTAAAAAGTTTCTGTACAGCAAAGTGTGAAGATTTGCAGCAATATAAGCGAGACACAGAAAGAAATATCACATGTCCTCACTCATAAGTGACTGCAAAGAAAGAAGGAAAGAAAGAGAGAGAAAGAAGGAAAGAAAGACCACAATAATATGTTGAACTTTCAGAAGGAGAGAACAAATCTATGGTTCCTAGAGGTAGGAAAGGGGGATGGAGAGGGAGGTTAGGGAGAAACTGAATAAGGGGCACAAAGAATAATTATGACTTGTAATAATGAATATGCTAATAATATTGATTTGATCATCACATATTGTACACAAATAATAACAGTCAACACTGTACCCCTAAAATATGTATAATAAATTATGCTTCAGTAAAAAAATTTAAAAATAACAAAAAAATAGTGTGAAAAGACAACCTGCAGAATATTTGCAAACTATGTATCTGACAAGGGGACCAATATCCAGAATATACAAGAAACTCAAACAACTCAATAATA
>NW_007728364.1:19264-28589 GCF_000696425.1 Galeopterus variegatus
AATATGCTAATAATATTGATTTGATCATCACATATTGTACACAAATAATAACAGTCAACACTGTACCCCTAAAATATGTATAATAAATTATGCTTCAGTAAAAAAATTTAAAAATAACAAATAAAAAAATAGTGTGAAAAGATAACCTGCAGAATATTTGCAAACTATGTATCTGACAAGGGACCAATATCCAGAATATACAAGAAACTCAAACAATTCAATAATAAAAAATCAAATAATCTATCTCTCTGCTTCCACCATCTTATAATGTGAGACCCCCGGGTCACTGTCGTCACCACCAGATGGAGTTTGGACTTCCCAGCCTCAGAAACTGTTCTGGAAGCCTTGAGAAGCCCTAGTAGACCCTAGAGAAGAAGAACATGTGTTTAAGAGATCGCTGAACACTCTGACTATCCATAAAAGAAGCTGGTGCATACATTGAAGCTTGATGCTCATATTTGGGGATGAGAGATTGGAATTTGCAGAATCATGAAATTTATCTCAGAGATGGATTTATTTAGTTCAAATTTTATTTGAATCATCTTAATGACATTACTGCCAAGTGAATATCAAACCTATAACTGTGGTTCTTTTAAAATACGGTATTATTGTTTTATAAACAAATTGAGCAATACAAAATATATAGCAAAGTTTGTAAAAATGACCTGTCATTCAGTCAATCAGATATGAACATTGTCAACATTTTGGTAAACACCCTTCTGGATCTCCCATTTTTCCTATATAGACATATAGACATATGTATACTGTTCTATATAAAAGAGTTTAAATAATACAAAGTGATATTATTAAAAAAAAACAATTAAAAAATGGGCAAGAGAGCTGAATAGGCATTATTTATTTATTTATTTATTTATTTTTTAAAAGGATGACCAGCAAGGGGATCTTAACCCTTGACTTGGTGTTGTCAGCACCACACTCACCCAGTGAGCCACGGGCTGGCCCTTGAATAGACATTTTCTTTTTTCTTTTTTTTTTGTCCTTTTTGAGACTGGCCGCACTGCGCTCAGCCAGTGAACACACCGGCCATCCCTATATAGGATCCGAACCCACGGCGGGAGCGCTGCTGCACTCCCAGCACCGCACTCTCCCGAGTGTGCCACGGGCTTGGCCCTTGAATAGACATTTTCTAAAAGAAGACATACAAATGGCCAACAGGTATATGAAAAAATGCTCAACATCACTAATCAGTAGGAAAATGCAAATCAAAACCATATTGAGATATCATCTCACTCCAGTTAGAATAGCTATTATCAAAAAGACAGAAAATAACAAATGCTGACAAGAATGCAGAGAAAGGAGAACATATACACTGTTGGTGGGACTGTAGATTAGTATACTCATTATGAAAACATAATGGAGGTTCCTCAAACAACTACAGATAGAACTGCCACACAATCCAGCAATCCCACTGCTGGGTATATGCCCAAAGGAATGGAAATCATCATGTCAAAGGGATACCTGTACCCCATATTTATCACAGCTCTGTTCACAATAGCCAAGATATGGAACCAACCTAAATGTCCAGAAGATGACTGCATAAAGAAATTGTGGTGTACATACACAATGGAATACTACGCAGCCATAAAAAAGAATGAAATTCTGCCATTTGCAGAACATGGATAAACTTAGAGAAAATTACATTAAGTGAAACAAGCCAGGCACAGAAAGAGAAATACCACATGTACTCACTCATATGTGGGAGCTAAAAACAAATAAATAAACAAACAAATAAATAATAAGTTGAACTGTTGAAAGGAGAGAGAACTGTGGTTACTAGAGGTAGTAAAGGGGAGGGAGTGGGGGATAATGAGAGGCTGGTTAACAGGCACAAAATTATAGGCAGATTGAAAAAATAAGTCTTATTGCTGTACAGTCGACCCAGGAATCTATAATTAACAATGCTTTACTGCATGTTATCATACAACTAGAAGAGAGGAGGTCAAATGTTCACATCACAAGGAAATGATTAAGCTTTGCTAATTAGCTTTGTAATTACCCTGCTTAGATAATCACACATTGTATACATGTATTGAAACATAACTCTGTACCCTATAAACATTTACAACCAGTATCTTCCAATAAAAAATTAATTAAAAAAAAGAATAAGATGTGCATAATCTGGAATAATAGGAGTAAGAATTTCTTCACTTAGATTTAGTGAGATGCACTGACAGCATGACCACAAATGTAGGTTTGTTTGGTGGCTGGCAGGCACAGGGATCAAACCCTGGACCTTTGTATTATCAGCACCACGCTCTAACCAACTGAGCTAACCAGCCAGCCCAGGCAGTTAAGGTTTAGATGAAAAATCATTAGAATTTAAAGAGTGCAATAACAATGCAATCGAAGAGTTTTTGGGCTATCTGGGATTGATTGGGGGCGGGCGGGGGCGGGTGCAGGGGGAATGAAGCCAGAAGCTCAGTGGAGCAAATGTCACAGTGGCCACAGTGAACAAAGAATTTAAAAATTGAGAAACAGTAACTCAGAGGAGAAGTAGTATTTCAAGTGTCATTATGGGTGTAAAGAAAATTGTGCTTTTAGACTCTAGGTCAGTTCGTAATGATCCAGGGATTGGTGGTTTAGGCCACTGATTTCTGCCTTTGAGTACATCTCTAATCCCTGTCCCATCACCAAGAGGGATCAGAAGAAAGGGGAGGAAGCGAGTCGGGTGCACCTTGTGTCCGGCTGCTGAAATATGCGTAGACAGGAAAGAAGTTGAAATGTTGTGAAGTTAATGAATTAGATGGGTTGAATTTCACCATGTGCTCACTTCTGTTCCTTATTGTATAAAATCAAGAGACTTAAATGAGATATTAAAAATTAAGAATCCAATTACTTCTGCCACCTAAATTTACTTCAGTCACTGTGCTGACATACTGAGCCACAAACCAGCAGGTACAGTCTTTGGTCACTTTTTCACCAAAGCTGTCATCCTAACTTGAGGGCGAATGCCGGGCCAAGAGGAGGCAGGAATCATGCAACTGAGAAAGACAATACATTTTTCTGTGTATTTCTCTCACTTTATAGATGTGGGAAACTGAGGCCCAGGAAGAGCAACTTGCCAGCAATTTTACAGTTAATTTATGGCCGAACTGAGACAGGACCCCAGATCAGGGGCCTTTTCGTTTTATCCTATTTCTCTTTACACAAATCAGTAGCTTAAGCAGGTAAGAGTTATTTTCTGAATGTACAACAGTGAATTCAATAAGCTTGTAAGATGAAAGCCGAGAAGTAGAATGCAAATTATTTTTAAAATGTTTCAACATTTCGTGAAAGCACATGGTTTTAGCACAGCATTGGGGGAAATTCTGAATAGTCTTCAAGTCCTCAGCATCATCAGCAGGATGTGGTTTTTAACATGCACTGTGAAAATAGCTCTTCTGATTCAGCTTATTCTTATTTTTAATTTATTTTATTTTTTATTTGATTCACTCATTTATGTATATTTATATATTCTTACCAGCTTTATTGAAATATCATTGACATATAGCAATTATATATATAGAAGGTATACGACTTGATGTTTTGATAAACGTATATGTTCTGAAATGATCTCCACAATCACGCTAATTAACATATCCCTCACCTCTACCCAGTTTCCATTTTGTGTATGTGTGTATGTATTTACTTTTTGAAATAATTTTACACTTACAGAAAAGTTGCTAAAATAGTACAGAGTTCACATGCTTGTATACTCTCCACCCAGCTTCCCCTAATGTTAGCAACTTACATAAACATAGTTCAGTAATCAAAGCAGGAAGTTAACTTTGATACAGTACTATTAATTAAACTATTGAACTTTCAATTTCACCATCCCTTCCCCATTGACCTTTTTATGTTCCAGAATATAATTCAAGATCCCACGTTGCATTTTAGTTTTTGTATCTCCTTAGTCTGCCCGAGTCTATGTCAGTCCCTCAGTCTTTCCTTGTCTTTCATGGACTCTTTTGATGAGTGCTGATCAGCTATTTTGTAGAATGTTCCTCAGTTTGGGTTTATCCAACATTTTAATACTGATTAGACCTACGTTACGGGTTTAGGTGAAGAAGACAAGGCAGAATGCTGTTCCCATTTTTTCATACCAGATGCCGACATGATATTATCAGTGATGTTTACCCTGATCACTTGGTTATGATGGTATCTACCGGGTAAGATGGTATCTACTGTAAAGTTACTATTTTTCCCTTCGTAATTGACAAACATCTTGGAGAGATACTTTGAGACTATACTAACATCCTGTTTCTCCTCACACTTTTGCTCACTGATTTCAACAATTACTACTGTGGGGTTCTGATTGGGATTTTGCACTTCCCTCATTCCTTCTGAACTTATTGATGCGAATTCTTCTGTAAGGAGGAGTTGCCCGTTCTCCCCCACATTTATTTATTCAATTATTTATTTACGCCAGTATGGACTTAGAGATAGGTATTTTGTCCTATGGGATATAATCTAATATTATCAATATTTATTTTGTTGCTCAAGTTGTCCCAGCTTTAGCCGCTGGGAGCTTTTCCAGGTTGGTTCCCATGTCCTTATGACATGCATCTATCTTTTCAGAGCACTCCCTCATTGTCTGGCACTGCAAGATGCTCCAGGCTCATCTTGTCCCTGCCCCAGTCCTGGAATCAACCACTTACTTCTCCAAAGAGCCTTGATTTCTTTTATTCGAGAATAACATTTAGAAACCAACATGTCAGCATTAGGTGGAAATTTATTCTTTGATAACTTAAAGCTTATATATCAGAAGCTTTACTGATACAGGATCATGGAGCATCTTTAGTAATAATTCTGAAGCAGAACAGCCAATATATATGGATTAACTTTAAGCATGATTTAAAATGTTCTGTTTACTCCAAAACGTGCTCTAGACATGAATGTCATTTATATCAAAGTTGGGAAAGTGCTTTTCCATCCTAAAATGTTCCTTTATTCTTTAGCAGGAATGTAATCTAATTTTATTTTCAGTCTCATATTCTTCCATCTAAGATGTCAAACTAATTATATCTTATATTTTAAATAATAAAATGACAAAATGCTCAATCTCACTGATAATCAAAGATATGCAAACTTAACAATGAGATTGCTGCCATCTTGTGAAAATATTAGTGAATGTTTCGAAGATTGGTAACATCCAATATTGTTAAGAGTGTAAGAAAGCAGCTTCTCTATGGCACCTTTTTGAGAGCAATTGGTAGTATTGATTGAAATGTAAAATGTGTGTTCATTTTGTCTTAGCAATTCCACTGCTAGAAGTCAATTTATCAGAAATATAAGTACAAGTATACAAAGGGGTGTGTGTGTATTGTTGCATTGCTGGTAATGATGAAAAATTGGAGACAATTAAGTGTCTGCAAAGAAAGAGCTGCTTAAATACTTTGAACTATGGTCTCATGCAGCTGGAGGAGAGTTGTGGAAGGCTTCCTACAAGAAGTAATGTTTAAATTGTGAACTAAAGGAGGAGCAGGAATAGCTGTGTGAAGTGTATATGTGTGTGGGGGATGAGGAGAGGACATCCAAGAAAAGCCGTAGCACATAGAGTGGCCCTGAGGCAGGAAGGAGAGTGTGTTCGAGTCACAGTAAAAGAGAGTGACAGGGAGACTAGTAGCTTAAGAAGAGGATGGGGAGGAAGTTGGGGATGGCTCCTATAGAGCCTGGAAAGGCACGTTAGGCTTCAGGGGAAGGATCTGGAAAGCCGGAGGTTCTTCACCATCAGCCCTCAGAGCCCCTACTGTGGATCACAGACTCAGATGCAAGTTCACTCCAACCTCAAGCCACTCACTTTTTCCACACATACCCACTTCCAGAGGCCTTACACCCCTCCTCTGTACTCCTGGATACACTGAGCTTTCATTGTACCCACCATATTTGTGGAGTATTCATAAAGCAAATGTACTTCACAGAGCCTGGTTTTCCAAAGCCTTGCAGTTTCAAATATTGACCTGGCAAAGGACAGGAAAATTTCCCCAGGCTGTAAAGTCTCTGTTGCAAGATAAAGAATTGTAACACAGCAAGGTTGCTGGCTCAAAGACAGACAGGTTACTGACTGATATGTAAAGATACTGGGAAATTGCTGTAAGAAGAGAATGTTTGTTAAGATCAAGCTTTTGTTAATGGATTGACTTAATTGCATGTTACCAGCTTCTATTGTTAAACTTGTTCAACTGTACTTAGCAAAAACCCCACCTATGTCTCTTCCTATAACTTGCTGGTCTGGAGAATAAATGCAGGAAGAGAACCCCAATTCATGGTTAATTTTCCCAAATGGAAGGAATGCCTCACACTTGAGGGTTCTGGGATATTAACCCCTTTCCGGGGCTTCTCACTGCTCAAAAGAGATGGGCTTTGAGTAATCTTTGGCAGCTCTGTCACCCAGGGGAAAAGGGGTAACAAATCCATGGGAGGCAAAGCAACAATATTGAATTGCCATTCTCTATTTATGTGTCAGTCTCCTCAACTTCACCATGAGCTCCTTGAAGCTTATTTATTCTTGTACCTTCACATCTAGCACAGACTGGTGTTCAATTAGTAGATGCTGAATGAATGAAGTAATTCAACTGGCTACCCCAGAACAGGGTTCCTAACCTGGGATCCAGGGACCCATACTGGCTATGGATAGAGTGGGGGGAGGGGGATATCTGGATTGCAAAAAAATTACTTCGTTATTTTCACTCACCTCCGAAAATGAGCTCTTCCTTCAATTATGGATGCATTCAATAAAACAGAAGTATTAGCAATACCTATGACTTTGTCACCCAGAGAAGTCACAGTTATTTTCCTATCACATTAGAGTTGTTGCAGATACCTCAAAATATAACTTACGCTCATTACTACTTCAAAATTACAGTAATTATTATACCCGCCACTAGATCTTGTTATTTAATGTGTCAATAAAAGGATAACTTTTCTTATTGTAGCACATGTTAAAAATATTTTGATAACTGTATTTCAACATAATTGGCTTCCTTTGTAATTCTGTGTGTTTTATTTTATGCCTTAAAGAACATTATTCTGAGAGGGAGTCCACAGGTTTCTCCAGACTACCAAAGGAGTACACGGGGTTCAGAACCCTGCCTAAGAGGATAGCACACACAACTCTTTCTACCACACTCTCTAGGGTGAAGTATTGTAATATAAATTGCAAGTGTTGTGACCTAACTCTTTTTCTGTCAAACAGGTGTCACCTTTTCCTCTCTCCTTCTCTGGTATAGTTTGGTCATGTTTGTTCCCCCAAAGCTCATATTGAAACTTAATCCCCACTATAACAGTGCTGAGAGGGTGGGAAATCCTATTATGGTATTTGAAAGGTGGGGCCTTTTAGAGGTGATTAGATTGTGAGAACCATGCCCTGGTGAATTGAGTAACCCATTGATGGCATAATGGTGGTCATGAGCATGGCTCTGATGGCTTTATAAGGAGAGCAAATGAGAAGTTTAGCTCCTTCTCTTAGCCATTTTCACCATGTGATACCCTGCATTGCTATAGAACCACCGTCAATAAAGCCCTCACCAGATGTGTTCTCTGGACTTTGGACTTCCTGGCCTCCAAAACTATAAGAAATAAATTCTATTTCTTTATAAATTACCCAGTTTCAGGTATTTTGTTATAAGCAACAGAAGTGGACTAATACAGACATTCTATTCTCTTTTCACTCTCAGTTGGCTTTTCATTCTTATTTCCATAGAATGACTTGTTAAATATGAATGCCTGGCCTGACCTCTCTCTGAGCCCCAATCATCTGTATTTCTTATTGTGTGTCCAACATTATCTTGAGTTCTCTATCTTTCTCCACAAATTACCTGTTTTTCCTGATATCTCTCTTATTGTCCCGAGAGCAAAACACAGCTACCAACTATGAGCACTTGCTCTCTTAAGCTTCCGCTAGTCAGACAACAAAACCTATTAATTCTCTCTACCTTTGAGTTTCTCAGTGTTAGACTGTCTGTATGGCGATTTACTTTACACTACTTTGGTACTAACGGTGTGATATATGTGTGGATAGATTAACTTTAATCTCTACCTAGAGGCTGTTCACGTTTGAAGTATCCTAATTAGAAACCACACTCTAGGGGGGATTAGTTAGCATTTGAAGTATCCTAATCAGAAATTCATTCTCTAGAGGTAGTTACATAAGCACTTCAAATCCATTACTGATTTATAAATGAAATGATATGACGCCTGGAATTTGCTTTAAAATAATCCAGGAGGAGGGGCAAATGGGTAGGGATATGGAGGAAACATGATTAGCCATGAGCTGGTAATTGTTGAAGCTGGGTGGTGGGTAATATGTGGGAGGGGATTTATAACATCCTCTGTATTTTGTATATATTTGAAACTTTCCATAATAAAACATTTTGACATGTGTCATCATTGCAATCATCACTAGAGTTTCTGTGCAAAGATAACAGACTGAACACATGCCAACTACTTGAGCCTCTTTGCAGTGTGTAGGAAGGGAGTCCTTGTCAAAGCTCTCTCCTGAATGGTAAAGGATCAAAGTTAGGTAGAGTTCATGTAAGGAAAACAAAGAACTGGGCCTTCTCCACACCTGACTTGTGGAGTGGGATTCACACCCACTACTCAATCAATAGCGTCAACAATGTCTATCATTTCTAGAGTGAGGTCACAGGTGAGGTATAAGAAGAGAGACATCTAAAGGCCCAGCTTGAGCTTCACTTTTTAGTAAAGTAAGTGTATTGTAAGTGACTTAAAGATCATCCGGAATTAGAGAAAAGACTCCTAGAAAGTTTCTGAGAATTTGAAGGGGCAAATGTTGGGTGAGTAGTTGACCTAGTCTATCATTTATTTTACCTTAGTAAATGTGGTCCTTTCTTTAAGGACCACCTTTGAATCTCACAGATGATTGTGTGTTAGGTTCCTAACTCTCATCCTACTAATAGCAAGCACATTGTCTTGTAAAATTATCATCTGCAATACAGCACCTAACAATTTAAAAAGGGGGAAGGGAGAATGTTGGCTCTCTAGCTTCAAATGAGTAAGATTTGAAAATTAATTGTGTTTGGAAGGCCTCCGGTATCATAAAGGTCCTGCTATATGAGGGTACTTCCAGAAGTTCATGTAAAGATTTGTATTATGTTTTAATTCAATTTTCCAAACTTTTTGAAGTGCCCTCATATAGGTGGATGCACTTTGCTTTAAGCGGCATAATGTCGTGGAGAAAGTCTTGGGCGTGTTGTTCAAAAAGCTGTGTTTCTAGTCTGTTCTGCTCATTAGTCTCACTGTATCCACCCATCCATACCCACTAGCTAGCTGACAGAGTCGTGTGTGTGTGTGTGTGTGTGTGTGT
>NW_007728364.1:29040-33393 GCF_000696425.1 Galeopterus variegatus
GTGTGTGTGTGTGTGTGTGTGTGTGTTTAAGGATACAACAAGCATTCTTCTATTCTTCTGGACTTCTGGAGCAGGAAGTCAAGTCCACTCGAACTCAAAGGGACCAGATTGGGGGAGTCTAATTGCTTTCCTTGCTGCTTCTCTCTTTGCTCAACCTGCACTCACTGCAGCTCCTCAATTCTACATCACAACCTCTTAGCTCAATTGTCTACCATCAGCTGAGAATAATATCATTGCCTCACAGTGTAAATTCTGGCAGAACCTTTACCTTAATCCACATGAAAGACAGCCGGTCACCCTGTGGATTGGTTGCTCTGGGTCAGGTGTCCTCTCTTGCCTCACTAGATGTGGGGATGGGTGGAGTAAAGGTTAATTCACATGCTAGGCTGCCCCTTTGAAAGCTGTGGATGACACAGTTTAAATTAAAAGTTGGGTGTGACAGAAAAATTCCCAGACATATTCAATGCACAGCACATCCTACCCAGGAGACCTTGGGTGTCACTCAGCATCGCTGCACGGCAGTCCCATCTGTAGAATGGGTGTGATGGTGCCTGTTGCACACGATTGCTGTGGGGAGTGCGTGAGCAGAGCCCTGAGCCTGGCATGTGGCAGATGCTCCGTAGAGAACAGTGGCAGCTACACTAACCTTCAGGCCCAGTGCTGAGTGCTTTACATATATTTTATCATTGTGATTCCTGAACAAGAGCTCCACTATTGTAATATTATGATAAATAGATATTTTTGGTTTTCATCTATGGTTCCTGGCTCCCCAAGGTGGAACTCTTATCTTTCCCTGCCTTTTTGTCTTGGAGCTGGCCATGAAGAAATTCTCTGGCCTATCTTATCTGATTGTAGGTCATAAGACCCCATTTCAGGAGAGGTCCTGCCCGATGCCCAGGAGGAAGAAATGCTGCACAGAGAGGCCGAGAAGAACCTGAACAGACAGGCCTTGCTGGGATCCCCCCGTCTGTTAGTGTTAGATCAGACCCTTTTTGTCCAATCACATTTCTACATGGTTGTCCATGCTTCACTCATGCCTATGAGATGAAGATTCTGTAAAAACCCAGAAGGACAGGGTGCAGAGAGCTTCCAGATAGCTGAACACGTGGAGGTTCCTGGAGGGTGACGCTCCTGAGGAGGGCATAGGAGCTCCATACCCCCTTCCCCCAAACCTCGCCCTGTGCATCTCCTCACCCGTATCCTTTGTAATATCCTTATAATAAACCATAAATGTAATGTTTCCCCGGGTTCTGTGAGCTGCTCTAGCAGATCGATTGAACCCAAGGAGGAGGTTGTAGGAACCCTGATTTATAACCAGTTGGTCAGAAGCACAGGTAAAACAGGCTGCGGCTTGCAACTGGTGCCTGAAATGGGGGAGGAGGGACATCTTGGGGACCGAGCCCTCAACCTGTGGGGCCTGACTCTATCTCCAGGTAGAGAGTGTTGGAATCTAATTGAATTGGAGGATCTCCAGCCAGTGTCCACTGGAGAATTGATTGGTACATGTGGAGAAAAGCCCACACATTTGGTCATAGAAGTCTTCTGTGTTGGTGGTTGTGGTATGAGAGCAGAAGAAAAATAGTCTGTGTTTTTTCCTCTCAATTGCGTTTATTGAATCTGAATTTCCTGTTGGTCAAAAAGCTTATGTGGAATGAGGTGAGTTTTGTGTTTAAGCACACTATACTTTCTCAATTTAACAAACACTTATAGGGGACCCACTAGATAGGTCCTTATGAACCACTAGTTTGGCCATCCTGGAGCTCAAAGTGGAGAAAAATTACCTGAAAGATTAGAGCATAAAGGAGAAGTGATCATCTAGTGCAGATCAGTTGGACTAATAAGTGGAAAAGAGCTCAATAAAATATTTTTATCAAATGCAGAGTTTTTTGCCAATCCATCTTCCGCAATTTCCAAAATTGTTGCTAGATGGTAGTTACATCAAAAGCAACAACTCATTCACTCAAACCTCCTTAAGAGAAAAGGGGTTTGTGGCAAGTTCCCACGGACTGGACCTGGACCAGAGGCCATTCTAGAGCCAGCTCCTCTGTCTGGATCTCATGGTCTNATGTGGCAGATGCTCCATAGAGAACAGTGGCAGCTACACTAACCTTCCGGCCCCGTGCTGAGGGCTTTACATATATTTTATCATTGTGATTCCTGAACAAGAGCTCCACTATTGTGATATTATGATAAATAGATATTTTTGGTTTTCATCTATGGTTCCTGGCTCCCCAAGGTGGAACTCTTATCTTTCCCTGCCTTTTTGTCTTGGAGCTGGCCATGAAGAAATTCTCTGGCCTATCTTATCTGATTGTAGGTCATAAGACCCCATTTCAGGAGAGGTCCTGCCCGATGCCCAGGAGGAAGAAATGCTGCACAGAGAGGCCGAGAAGAACCTGAACAGACAGGCCTTGCTGGGATCCCCCCGTCTGTTAGTGTTAGATCAGACCCTTTTTGTCCAATCACATTTCTACATGGTTGTCCATGCTTCACTCATGCCTATGAGATGAAGATTCTGTAAAAACCCAGAAGGACAGGGTGCAGAGAGCTTCCAGATAGCTGAACACGTGAAGGCTCCTGGAGGGTGACGCTCCTGAGGAGGGCATAGGAGCTCCACACCCCCTTCCCCCAAACCTTGCCCTGTGCATCTCCTCACCCGTATCCTTTGTAATATTCTTATAATAAACCATAAATGTAATGTTTCCCCGGGTTCTGTGAGCTGCTCTAGCAGATCGATTGAACCCAAGGAGGAGGTTGTAGGAACCCTAATTTATAACCAGTTGGTCAGAAGCACAGGTAAAACAGGCTGCGGCTTGCAACTGATGCCTGAAATGGGGGAGGAGGGACATCTTGGGGACCGAGCCCTCAACCTGTGGGGTCTGACTCTATCTCCAGGTAGAGAGTTTTGGAATCTAATTGAATTGGAGGATCTCCAGCCAGTGTCCACTGGAGAATTGATTGGTACGTGTGGAGAAAAGCCCACACATTTGGTCATAGAAGTCTTCTGTGTTGGTGGTTGTGGTATGAGAGCAGAAGAAAAATAGTCTGTGTTTTTTCCTCTCAATTGTGTTTATTGAATCTGAATTTCCTGTTGGTCAAAAATCTTATGTGGAATTAAGTGAGTTTTGTGTTTAAGCACACTATACTTTCTAAATTTAACAAACACTTATAGGGGACCCACTAGATAGGTCCTTATGGACCACTAGTTTGGCCATCCTGGAGCTCAAAGTGGAGAAAAATTGCCTGAAAGATTAGAGCATAAAGGAGAAGTGACCATCTAATGCAGATCAGTTGGACTAATAACTGGAAAAGAGCTCAATAAAATATTTTTATCAAATGCAGAGTTTTTTGCCAATCCATCTTTTGCACTTTCTGAAATTGTTGCTAGATGGTAGTTACATCAAAAGCAACAACTCAGGGCCGAGCCTGTGGCGCACTCGGGAGAGTGCAGCGCTGGGAGCACAGCAGTGCTCCCGCCACGGGTTCGGATCCTATATAGGGATGGCTGGTGCGCTCACTGGCTGAGTGCGGTGCAGCTGGTCACAAAAAGGACAAAAAAAAAAAAGCAACAACTCATTCAGTCAAATCTCCTTAAGAGAAAAGGGGTTTGTGGCAAGTTCCCACGGACTGGACCTGGACCAGAGGCCATTCTAGAGCCAGCTCCTCTGTCTGGATCTCATGGTCTTTGTGCTCCCACTACAGTGGCCCTGGCCTCCTCTCCCTACCAACTAGCCAACTTTGTCTCATCCTTGTGTACTTAAACTTGAGAGGAGTTAGGCAGGCTCGCTTAGTAATGACCACAGTCCCTGTCACCCAGAACCATCCTTTCAGGCCACCTCAAGGTACTGCCGTTGGAGCAGATCCTCAGGTCCCTCTTATACAACCATGGTCAACCCTGCCCCACCCAGCCCAGGGCAGCTTCCCTGGGCAAAAGCTGTGGGCAGGTCAATTTTATCTAGAAGGGAGAGTTGGGTATGGAAAGCCCTGTGTCTGCCTGTTTTAAGAGAGAAATTGAGTCATGGTACCCTTTTCTCATCACCCTTTGTTTTTTCTTAATTTCTCTGGGTTTTTTCACCCATCACCTATCGTCATGGTTTCCAATCAGCAATGCTTGGATGTGATGCTTCTCGGCCCCACACATAACCACCAAAAATTAGTGGCATGAGAAATAGAGCCAAGGGGCCGGCCCGTGGCTCACTCGGGAGAGTGCGGTGCTGATAACACCAAGGCCCCGGGTTCGGATCCCATGTAGGGATGGCTGGTTCGCTTACTGGCTGAGCGTGGTGCTGACAACACCAAGTCAAGGGTTAAGATCCCCTTACCGGTCATCTTTTTTTAAAAAAAAAAAAAAAA
>NW_007728364.1:34393-36298 GCF_000696425.1 Galeopterus variegatus
TTTTAAAAAAAAAAAAAAAAAAAAAAGAAAAAAGAAATAGAGCCAAGAGCTTGCCCACCCCCCCCTTTTTTTTTAAAGCAAAGTTCCCTCAGTTCTCAAATGTGTCATTCATTTTCAGTGGTGAGCCTGGTAGTTGGCAGAGTTGACAGTCAATAAATGTTTGTTGAAAACAGAACAAAATGATAATGTGTTCTTAAACTATTAAAATATATGAAAACCTCCAGCTACTTTCTTGTCCTGAAAAATCTCCCTCATTTCTGGTTTGCTTTCTTGATTTCCCCTCTTGGGGCACCCTGACAGCTCCCCCATATATGCTGGCCTTCCGGTCTGCTTTCCAGTCTTGCCCACAGCACAGGTGGAGAAAGGATCAAACCCCAGAGTCCTCTCTCAGTCCTCACACCTGAACTCCACACTTGCAACCCCCTGCTTAGCACAGTTACGTCTGTAAGATTATCCTACAATCTGTAAGTATACATGCGGATCTGGGGAGAGAGAGCTGCCCTAATGGAAACACAACTCACTGGGGCATGGTTCTACAAGAAGATAACAGACGATATATCTCCTTCTGAAGCATCACATTCATGATCCCCAAGAATCATGGGGGTGAACTTGGCTTATGTGTGCATAACTGAAAGAGCCCAAAATAAATCACATGAGTTCTCCAGAGTAATCTTTAAAAAAAAAAACCAACCCACGGTGTTGATAATGATAATCCTCTATCTTAAAAGCCTTGGGTGGGGGAGGGGGTAAGCCTTTCATAGCCCTGCATTGATTAAATGACAAACATTACACCTTTGTACCTTTCCACATGCTGGGGTACCAACCCCTTCTCTAACTGGGAAACTCCTCACCATCCCCATGAGATGCAGCAGGGCAGTCAACTGCTCTGGGCATCCCTTCTAGGCTCTCTGGGGAGAGCTGGCCCTGGTCTTCCTCTTGTTCCCATGGGCACTATGGCACTGCATCAGCCACAGGGCCCTAGAGTTAGATCTTCAATACGGCGAGTGTGGCTCCATGGCATGTCATCGTGCATAAATTATTTAACACATGATGGAGTTTGGATGTGTTGTCCCCTCCAAAACTCATGTGAAAATTTGATCTTCAATGTGGCAGTGTTGGAAACTGATTGAGTCTTGGGGGCGGATCCCTCATGAACTGATTAATGCTCTCCCTGAGGGAGGAGGGGTAGTGAGTGAGTTCTCGCTCTATTAGTTCCCACGAGAGCTGGTTGTTTAAAGGACCCTGGAACCTTCTCTTTCTCTCTCTTCCTTTCTCTTGCTTCCTCTCACCATGTGATCCGCTCATACCTGCCAGCTGCCTGCCACTTTCCACCATGAGTAGAAGCAGCCTGAGGCCCATGCCAGATGCAGCTGTCCCAGAATCATAAGCCAAATAAACCTCTGTTCTTTATAAATTACCCAGTCTCAGGTATTTCTGTTATAGCAACACAAAACAGACTAATACAACACCTCTGTGCCTTTGTTTCCTCATTTGATAGCAATAGTAAAACTTGTTCCTACCCTGTAAGGTTGATGTGATGCACTGGATAACAGGAATAAAGTGCTTGGAACAGTGCCTGGCACACAGTAAGCATGCACTAAATGTTAGCTCTTATTCATACGTCTCTCCTATAGCTTTGAACATAGTGGAAGCAAACTTAGATGAATTTTTTGTTGAATAACTATGTAATCATAGGTTTTCTCTAAGTTAGTGATAGAACTCAGCAAAAGGAAAACCAGGGCAACTGCTTTATAAGTCAGGGTTTCCAACTCTTCTGCCTGTACTGGTTGTGCTTTTAACAAAAGGATCCCTTCTATTCCCATTCAACAAGACTGCATAAGCCATAATGCACTGGTAGGTTTTAACATGTTTTTATTCTTTCTTTGAGCCAGGGATTTAGTGAAG
>NW_007728364.1:36785-41154 GCF_000696425.1 Galeopterus variegatus
GATGAATTTTTTGTTGAATAACTATGTAATCATAGGTTTTCTCTAAGTTAGTGATAGAACTCAGCAAAAGGAAAACCAGGGCAACTGCTTTATAAGTCAGGGTTTCCAACTCTTCTGCCTGTACTGGTTGTGCTTTTAACAAAAGGATCCCTTCTATTCCCATTCAACAAGACTGCATAAGCCATAATGCACTGGTAGGTGTTAACCTGTTTTTATTCTTTCTTTGAGCCAGGGATTTAGTGAAGCTAAGGAATGCAGTAAGAATGATTTGCATTTTAATAGGCTTGGTTATAAAAAATATTCTCCCTGTGGCTTACCTTCCCATAGAGAGCAAGGGCTGAGATTTAAAGTTGAGTCAAATTTATAATGTGCTTCTGACCTTATGAGAAAAAACCATGGAGACAAGCACCAGTTTTCAAGTTGTCTAGTTCCTGTGAAATTATAATAGGTAGGTTTAGTTTTAGAAGAACTGTCAGTTGAGGCAGTTTTTTCCTACAGTATGACTAATAATGGCAGTTATTAAAATTGAAGCTAAAACACCTAGAATTAAGATTTTGGCAGAACACACTGAGACATTCCATGGTTTTGGACATTTTAAGTATATGCCTTGATTAAATGTTCACTTCTCACTTAACAGATTTTAAAAGCACGAGGTGGAAATAAATTACAGAAATAAAAGTTACATGACAAATGTATTTCAAATGCTTCTTCTCCAATGAATTTTAAAAGTAAAATTAGAATAACAAAAAAGAAGGAAGATGAAGTCTAAAGGATTGAAAACAGCTTAGAAAATCCTTATGCTATTTAAGTTTCCTAGGAAGCTTTGCTGGTTTTGAGGATATAACACACTGAGTGTATTTTTCACTGTCAGGACTAATCTTTCAAATCTGGCACAAACCTATAAGTGAACTATGAGTGACATAGTTTCACTTGGCTCATTTTTGACATGAATTTGTATCTCTGGTTTCCCTCTGGTTTTGCAAAAACAGGCCCACCTGCCTGTCCACCCGTCACTGACTGAATTAAAAACCACTGAATACTACGTTCCGCTCCATGTGTCCACTCCCGGGTCCTCTCCCTGCAGGCAGGCTCCAGTTGGCTGCTGAATGCTGCATGGAGGCTTGTTTGTATTTTCTCTCCTTGTTCTGGCTAAGAGTTGACAGAGAGCTCTAGGTCACACAGGGTCCCTTTTGCTCTGGTTGGCTGTGCATTCCTCCCAAATATAATGGGGAAAAATTGATTCCCTGTTCAAATAGATTATTTTACTATCTATAACAGGACGTGCTTTCTTAGGGACAAAAATCTTTCTCCACATTTAATTTATAATCCTTCCAGTTCTAATTCGTCCGCCCCTCCCCACCACTGGCCTGTTTGCATGAGTTCCTTTTCTCCTCAGTTGTCCCTTCATCTGCTGATCTCACGCGGCATGATGTGTTTGTCTACTCTCCTTACAGGAAATTTAGGTTTTATCACATGACTATTCAGCAATTGATTTAAGAGAATTTCTCTCTTAATAANATAATTTTAAAAAATAAAAAAATTAAAAATGGTACTAAAAAAAGAGATATTTAAAATTGCATGGCATTACTACTAACTTGTATAACCTTGGGCAAGTCACTTTACCTGCTTTGGACTTAATTCTCTTTTTGCTTTCTAATTGTTAGTTATTTATAAGTATTTATCATGTACTAGAATGTAAACAACTTGAGAATAGAAAAAATTTTATTAATCATTATGCTTTGTATATAGTAGAAGCTCAACTGGATGAAGACATGAATGAACAATCAGAAGGGAGATGTAAAATCCCTCTGCACAGGGTAAGAAAAAGGATCATAGCAATTGTTATTCTTTGTTTCTGATAGAAACAAATTTGTAGAATTGTTTATATCTATGTAGCAAAAGATGTAAGATACCGGAATTCTTTGGAACCACAATGTGTCAAGTGTTTTGAAAAGAACTAGAACTGGGAGATCAAATTCAACCAGGCTCTACGCCTGTATGGTCTTGGAAAAGAAATGATCTGAGCTGCTAGTTTTTTTGATTAGTTAAATGAAATGAATAAAACTTACTTTACCATAAATATAGAGAAGTGGCAAAGAAAGGCACAAAGTAGATACTCAATAAATGTTGGTTGGATGGAGGAATAAATAAATGGGAAAAGTAAATAGTTGGAGAATGGATGAATGAACAAATATTTGGGGAATGAGTGAGGGGGTAGATTTTTTCTTTCTTTCTTTTTTTTTTTTAAAAAAAGATGACTGGTAAGGGGATCTTAACCCTTGACTTGGTGTTGTCAGCACCACGCTCACCCAGTGAGCAAACCGGCCATCCCTATATGGGATCCGAACCCGTGGCTTTGGTGTTATCAGCACCGCACTCTCCCGAGTGAGCCACAGGCTGGCCCTAATCCTTCCAGTTCTAATTCGTCCGCCCCTCCCCACCACTGGCCTGTTTGCATGAGTTCCTTTTCTCCTCAGTTGTCCATTCATCTGCTGATCTCATGCGGCATGATGTGTTTGTCTACTCTCCTTACAGGAAATTTAGGTTTTATCACATGACTATTCAGCAATTGATTTAAGAGAATTTCTCTCTTAATAAGTATCTTCAGAAAGTTTCTCAAAACTTTATCAACTGATAGTTTTTTTTTCCAGCAAAGCTAAATATTAGATAGAATAAAAGATGTAGACAAATCAGATGTTTAATGTTAAAACAGGCCTATATAATGAATAATAATAAAAATGGTAAACTATTTGTATTACTATTCAGATATTATAAAAATGAAACAATTTTTAAAGGCACATCAAACACTCTCTTTTTTTGACTTTTCTGTGAATTTTATTATCTTTTCTCTAAAAGTTATGAATCCTTTCTGGCAAATGGCTACTAATGTCTTATACCAGTAGGAGGCGCCAAAACATCGCTTTTAAACGTTATTTGAAAAATAGAAAAAGTAAAAAGGACAGTGAAAAAAGACTTTGGGGCAACTTTTCCTTTGCCTCTTCGCAAAATAAAATGATCAAGGACACTGGCAAGGGAAAGAAACATAGTTCAATTAGAAGATCAAAACCGGGGTCGGCCCGTGGCTCACTCGGGAGAGTGTGGTGCTGATAACACCAAGGCCACGGGTTCAGATCCCTATATAGGGATGGCCGGTTAGCTCACTTGGGAGAGCGTGGTGCTGACAACACCAAGTCAAGGGTTAAGATCCCCTTACCAGTCATCTCTAAGAAAAAAAAAAGATCAAAACCAACAGACAAGGAACCATGACCTAAGTCTGCAGAAGAGAGAATCATTTTCTGTGTAAAAACCAGAGTGACAGCTATCTGTGGTACTGGTGAATGTCTCATGGACACAAAACTTCATGCTAGCTCTCTGACACGTCATAATGATCATGGACAATTATGTGTGGGGATTTTACAAGCTGAAATGAATGGCAAAACTCAATTATACATGGTCTGCTATACATTTTGATGGTCTAGAATACATAACTTTAAAACTCAAGACTGTAAGAGCTTCCAGATAGATCGTAGTTGGGGCACGGACTACTTAGCCATCCGCTTGTGGTGTGGCAAGAGTGTATGGTTAGGAATGGCCAGATGACATTCTCGGGTGTCGGTGTGCCATATTTACCTACGCAGGCTGGATTACTGTAGGTCCTGTTCATTGACTGGCAGGGACAACCAACCAGGAGTAAATGAGCATCTGGTTCTTAAAAAGTGAACACTCAGTTTCTTGGATTGTTTGTTTGTAGGAGAACAAGAGGGAAAAGCAAGCCCATGCATTTTCTTTTGGCGATCCGCACAGCTGGAGAATGTGCACTGAATTTAGCCTGGCCTGTGGCATTTTTGCCATTTGTTTTGCAAAGTTTAGTAGTATGGAAAGAAACCATCAGCACAGGAAAAAAATTCCTATGGCTCAGAATATGTTAAGATTTATATCAAATACAGGGCCCAGCCCAGCCAGTCTCCAGCGGGGTAGGCTTGGCACTCTGTCCCTGCCAAGATGTTGAAAGCTCTCTCCTCAAGGTGAGTCCACTGTACTGGACACAGGACGAGATGGCTTAGATCTAGACAGCTGCAGCTGCAGTAACGTGAGTTGAAAGGAATGCAATTGTACGCGGGGAGTGCCAATTTCCAAAGCAGGCTCTTGAAAGGGTGTTTCTCTCCTCATAGAGCAAGACCTGTGCTGTTTTTAAGAATAGGAAGGGAATTCATTAAATGTCATCATTAGCCCGAACAGGTGGATGACAAAGGCATGGACAAGACTGAGATGAAGTCTCAGAGATGGCGATGACTGACTATCAACTCATATCAATTGTGATTCCAAGAAGCCCAAACTGTGGGAGGCCTGGAGGAAGCCACAGAGGTTA
>NW_007728364.1:41739-44899 GCF_000696425.1 Galeopterus variegatus
CCGAACAGGTGGATGACAAAGGCATGGACAAGACTGAGATGAAGTCTCAGAGATGGCGATGACTGACTATCAACTCATATCAATTGTGATTCCAAGAAGCCCAAACTGTGGGAGGCCTGGAGGAAGCCACAGAGGTTATCCGGAGGGCCAGTGCTCACAATCTGGATGGACTGGATCTAGCTAGGCCACCTGATCCCTCTGAGGCCAATCCCAGGGAAGGCTGGTCTGGTATTAGGACACCTTACAGCAGGCCAGGGGGCAGGGAGCTCGAACTACACTTTAGGTAGTGGAGTGCGGATGTGGGAGGGAGGGTGGTGTGGTTCTGCAGGCCCCACAGGGGAACGCCATAGGATCTGGTCTATGTTTGCTTTAAATTCAACTGGCTGGCCTTTCCTTTCAAGTAGTCCTCCTCACAAATGCTCTCCATCCAAAGACTCTCCTCTTCCTAAACTGATGTTTCTAAGGGCCTTCTAGAAGCCTAGAGAAGGCCACAGAGAAGAGCAACAGGGATTGGGGAAGGGCGAATTGGAACTTCTGTTTCCTCCCATTCTTGCTTGTCCTTAGTATGGTTTACTGAGGGCAAGGGATTCTGGACCTGCGTGGATGGGTGTGGTTGGATCATCACGCCTTGCAGGTACTAGACAGACTGGAAGGGGAGAAAGGCCTTGATGGAACCAAGGCCATGGTGGATTTCCACTCAGCAGAGTCCCTCTGAATGTCATAAAAAGAACTTCAGACTTGACATAAAGAGAACCTCTAAACAGGCCTCCAATGCCTGTGGCTAGGCCCACCTGCAAGCACCTTTCTATCATTATCTCAGTTGACCCCCACAGCAGGTACGAATTATCATGCCAATTATTCAGATAAGGAAACCGCCTGGAGGGGGCTGGCAGGCTAGTGCAGTTGGTTAGAGCAGGGTGTTATAACACCAAGGTCAAAGGTTTGGATTCCCATGCTGGCTGGGAACCGCCTGGAGGAATAAGGAGCAGAGCTTGAATTTGAATTTAGGTCTTTAAACTCTGGTCTATTGCATTTCTCATCACTTTGCACTGAGCCATGGTTGGCTGCTGAGGGAGGGTAATAAGTATTAGATCTCTTCATTAAGGAAGCAGCATGGATTACTGGTTAAAAGCAAAGCTGCAGGACTAGACTGCCTGGGCTTGCATCCCAGCTATGCGAGTAACACAACCTCCTTATGCCTCAATTTCCTCATCTGTAAAATTATACCTGCCGCAGGAGGTTCAATGAGGATGAAATGAGTGTGTACAGTGAAGTGCTCAGGACATTACCTGCCGCGTGGTAAGTACTAGACACGTTTTCTTCTTTGTGATGACGATGCTGCTGTTGAAAAGCCGTGCAGTAGCAGAGTGAGTTTGTTGAGACATTGGCTGTCAGATTAGTGCTTTATTTGCTTAACTATCTTTCTGGATTTGGTTCCTTTAGTTCCTCAACTGAATGTTAAAAATCTAACCTAACCTTTGGGAAACCATAATTGATCATTTAGTCAGCACACTAGTTGCTAGGACTGTCATAACATAGAACCACAGGCTGGGTGGCTTAAACGACAGAAATTTAGATTCTCACAGTTCTGGAGACTGGAAGTCCAGGATCAAGGTGTCTGTCAGCAGGTTAGGTTTCTCCTGAGGCCTCTCAGTTTGGCTTGCAGATGGCTGTCTCCTTGTGACGTCCTCACCTGCCCTTTTCTTTGTGTAGGCACATCCCTTGTTCCTGTGTATCCAAATTTCCTTTTCTTGTAAGGACACCAGTCAGACTGGATTAGGACCTAACCTAATGGTCTCATTTTTAACTTAGTCACCTCTTTAAAGGCCCTATCTCCAAATAAAGGTATTCTGAGCTACTGCTGGTTAGGATTTCAACATATAAATTTGGAAGGGTGGGTACAATTCAGCCCATAACAGTCAGATTCCTCAAGCAAAAACAAATTTAGATGGGCTCACATCAATCAAAGAATGACAGGTGCCATTTAAAGAAAGAAGCTGAGAGTGTGGGAGCCGTCGGACACTGGTGGATGTTAATGGGGTGCAGTCACACAATCCTGAGTACGTATCAGTACCGCAGTACAATCAGGATTTAAAATTGAGTAGGAAATCATGATTTAAAACATTTCCCTAATTTCTCTCTCCTGCACTTTTTCTCAGCTGGCTAAGAGATGAGGGAAAGTGGTCGAGGCAGTAGAGGGAGGTGAGTGTTGCCTGGGGGAGCTATTTCAGGAAGATTGATGTCCCACCATCCTGGTCCAATGCAAGAAATGCCCTTGAGGGCTGGCCAGTGAGCTCAGGTGGTTAGAGCGCAGTGTTATAACACCAAGGTCAAGGGTTCAGATCCCCATTCCTGCCAGCTGCCAAACCCTGCCCACCTCCCACAAGACAAAACCCTGAATCTCTCCGGAAAGCAAGAGTACTTTATCCACTATGACCATTTAATACGTTCTCTGACACCTTTAAAAACATTTTTTTCATTATAACCAGCGTAAGAATTTATCAGCAATAGTAGCTAAGAAGGTCCTTGTTAACCAACAAAAAGAACTTTCGCACCTTTAAATGTTTTTTTGGTAACATTTACAATACAAATTCTTACCTTGACTGTATAATTTTAGCAACTTCTTTTGTTTTTTAATTTCAGGTCCTCCTGATTCCTAATTTAAGACTTTTCATGGTTCTTGTCAATTTATTAGTTTTAAAATTTGTTGTATACTTTAATTGGGCTGTGAAAATATGGTGGTATTTATATCTTTTCATCGAATCCTGGTGTGTGTACACACATACAGATACTCACAAGCTGACACGTGATTTTACAGTACTACTGCCAAGAATAACTAATCTAGGAATAATCGCAAAATCCGATAATACAGGTGGTGCGCCTTGTTAGAAATAATTTGTCTACATGAAGAGACACGAATCCCTTTTAATTCTAGAAGTGAACATTAAAATTAAGCTTCTGCCTTCCTTCTATAAAAAAGTATTTAATTAGTACAAAAAAAAAATGGAAAAAATCCAGAACTTAGAAGCCATCATATCCCAATTACCTTTAACAGTATACTGTTGTTCGGTATGTTTTGTTTTTCTTTTTTTTTCTGAGAGAGCTAATTTTGTCAGACTTTTTTTTTTCATGAGGCAGTCACTTGTCTCCAGTTTTTACA
>NW_007728364.1:45217-113064 GCF_000696425.1 Galeopterus variegatus
TGTGTGTACACACATACAGATACTCACAAGCTGACACGTGATTTTACAGTACTACTGCCAAGAATAACTAATCTAGGAATAATCGCAAAATCCGATAATACAGGTGGTGCGCCTTGTTAGAAATAATTTGTCTACATGAAGAGACACGAATCCCTTTTAATTCTAGAAGTGAACATTAAAATTAAGCTTCTGCCTTCCTTCTATAAAAAAGTATTTAATTAGTACAAAAAAAAAATGGAAAAAATCCAGAACTTAGAAGCCATCATATCCCAATTACCTTTAACAGTATACTGTTGTTCGGTATGTTTTGTTTTTCTTTTTTTTTCTGAGAGAGCTAATTTTGTCAGACTTTTTTTTTTCATGAGGCAGTCACTTGTCTCCAGTTTTTACATTTCTTAGAGGCAACATCTAACTTGCCTCTAATATGCCTCTAATATGTTGGAGTATTTGAGTGGCACTAGTTTTTAAGAATTTTATCCAGAAAAAGACCCACAGAAAACCAGCGAATTCTCTTTCACAGTTATTTTAGAGAATTTGCTGTACTGTTTAAGTTGCACTGCTTTCTATGATAACATTATCTGTTAAGCTGAGCTGCCGGTACCATCATCAACCCAACTCCTGAAATGAGTCAGCTAACTTTATTTTTAACTGCTTTTTAATTGCCTGCTGAGACTTTCGAACTTTTTAAAAGATTTTTTTAAAAGAGGATTTTTAAAGCTTATAAAAGCTATAAAGCAAAGTTCTGGTATATCAAAGCATATGAAAAGGTGGAACAAAGATTCAGAATTTTCAACTTATATCCATGTAGTTTTTCTTTTATAACTCAGAGCTGTAGGACATGGATAGGCAGTAAAAATCCCTGAGACAAGAGACCTTCCTGAGGTTAGAGACCGTCCTAAACTATTGCTATGACGTTCCATGGAAATTATACATATTATCCCTGAACTCACAAGGGACTGGTTGGATTTTGGCAACCAATGTATATAACACATGAGTGTGAAGGAGCTGTAGTACAATTCAGAACAAATAGCAGTAATTTAGAAATCATGTATTTACCTAAGTTAGAGTAATTTGTACAGTAACAAAAACCTACCCACAAGGTTGTACCAATGTCAAAGAACAAACATTTCACCACCACTATTTCACAGCACTTCAAGAGATTATTTTAATCCTTATAATACCTCTGAGGTGTATGTAGGTGGCAAGTCATACCAAGATAAAAATGGTGGATCACGCTTTGTTGATTTTCTGCTTTTCTTGGAAGATCCATTTGTGATTCTGCTTTATCATATCTTACGTATAGGACCAGCATCCTGGCGTACTTGGTAAAGGGCTGTTATGATCTGTAAAGAGCCACTGTGTTCCCACAGCTTTCTACTCCACACGGTGCACTGTCAAATCCAGAAGCCAACAGGTAGGTGCAGGTATTCCTGTCCTTCTCCACACTGCTTCCCCAGGCCCTTGCTAGGCTTCTAATACGGCTGTGTATATGGTGAAAAGTGAAAAATCAAGGATCAAGTGTATAGGTATTAAAGAAGAGAGATAACAGATCCGGATGATTAGCTGATCTTGTTTTACTTGGTTATACAAAAGCTGGCTTTAATCTTCAACATCTGCTGATATCTAGTATCAGCTGATGCACTGGCCGATGTTCAGTGGATCATTAAAACTAGAAACGCTCCTTGAGATGGGAAAACAGTGAGGAGTGGTTTTCCTTTTGTGATTCATTGGCAATTTAAATTGTTCCCAGCTGAAGAAAAGTAGCCACAGATAAGCTCTTCTGACTAATACAGGCCGGTAGTCTGTGGTTAGCAGAGGCTGCCTAGGCTTCTCTGTGATGTGAGGCTGAAGAAAAGAGAACACACATGAACTCTTAGAAGGATGTTTTATTCTTCATGCATTTTATGAAAACTGAGGACACTGACACCTGATTACACCCCATTCCTGAAGTCTTTCTAAAGGTGCTTTAAAAGTATTTCTGATATTTTATGCTCACTTGGCTGTAGAGGGGAACAACTCTCCAAATTACTTTGAGGCCAACTTCAAAATAGAAAGGAATACAAGGGGTTTTTTTTGTTTTACTTTTTATTTTGTTTATTGCCTCATGAAAGTAAATGTTATGGCTGTGAGCAATCCCCCAGTACGTCCAGCAATTAAATATTATTGGAACAAGAATCATCATTTGAACAGTCAATTACATGTTCATTTGTTCTAATATAATTCCAACCTTCTGAAACTCAGCTGAGAAAGGCTTTTAGATCAAACCCCAAAGCTAAGCTAATCACTTTCTCTGGTGGGGATAGAGCTCAATATGGCTGTTGAGCTTGGTTTGATGTGCTTTTATTCAAGATAAAGAGAGTTTTGGAAGGAGTTCCAGACAAGCCAACCATTCCGGAAGGAAGGGCTGGATGCTCTCATTGCATACGGTCTGAAGCTGTCTGTTTAAATAAGCAAGTGCTAATGGCTTGAAATCCCCTACAATGGTTGTTATACAAATGCAAACATCAGCATTATTATTGTTATTTATGTTCTGTCTCTAGGCTTCTCTCATTAACATAAACTGAATTGGTTTCTGGCAGAGCTTATTGCTGACAATGATCCAAAAAAAAAAAGTCCAAATGTCAGTTTTGATTAAAAAAATATTGAATCATTAAATTAAACCTCTGGTTAATTTCTGGACCTCTACAAAAATCCCAACGTTTTATGGAGGCAAAAAGTGCAGTGTTAAATAGGAGATGAACTCTAGATTTGGATAATGATAGCTTCAAGTCTGATTATAATTAAATAAACTTCTAAGATAAGCCTTTAGGTAGTTTCTTAGCTCTTTGTGCCTCAGTTTCAATTTCTGTAAAATGTGACTCATAATAACTATTACATTATTGGGTGGTTTGGAGAGTGCTTGAAAAAGTTATTGTGAAAAAAATAGCAGTTTTTATTAACAATGGAGCATAAAAATATAACTTTTATATGTATATTCTGATTCTGGGTAAGAAACGATTTCTGGTTCAGAACTGAAAACATTTTGGGCCGGCCCGTGGCTCACTTGGGAGAGTGCGGTGCTGATAACACCAGGGCCACGGGTTCGGATCCTATATAGGGATGGCCGGTGCGCTCACTGGCTGAGCGCGGTGCTGACAGCACCAAGCCAAGGGTTGAGATCCCCTTACTGGTTGCCTTTATAAAAAGAAAAAAAAACTGAAAACATTTTGAAATAAAAAATATATATACTTATATATTTTTATCGATGTATATATCATCTTGTTTCAGATGATATGTAAATCTGAGAAACAGGAGGAAAATATCTAAGAGAGCCTAGTCTTGAATTGTGGAAAGAGTTTTTCCAGGTTGGAATCTTCTAGAACTCAGTCATACAACATAGCTGTCAAATGTTCTGTTTTCAGTTTGTTATTGAAACACAAAATTATTTAAAGTACACATAGCATCATATGAGACAAATCAATTTTTTTCTCCAGCACTATATCAGTGATCAGCTAATTAGAAATTCCATTTTTAAATGTTAGAGCTTAGAATATAGAATATTTCAGCATGTTTTAAAGGCTGTATTTACCACAAAATAGAAACCTGATATCCTGGAGAAGTACTCACGATTTATTCATCTGTGTTTACTCTCTGGCAAAGTAGACTTTGCAAATGGGTGGGCCCTGTGAGTCAGCCAAATCTGAAATTCGATAAACTCTTACCTCCTGTTTTTACACCCTAACTGACACAGTCAGAGACTATACATATCACATTAAAAACACATGAAACTCTTAACTACACAGTCATTACCTCTTGTTAGTGATTTTTATCAAAAAATCACAAGCACCATGGTTAGTTACTCTAAAATGCTAACAGTTTCTTCTTCCTTCATTCTCTTACTACTGTCCTGGACTCTCTTAGTAGTTTGTTTACGATAACATGTGACTCCCTTCCCCTGCATGGAAATAGGGTGATTAGATTTGAAAAAACTGATCACTGTAAAACAGCAATTAATTTCTTACTGCTTAACTTGAACATTCATGCATATTAGTTCTCTGACTAAATAAGTAAAACGCCTTGTTAAACTTCCTTTCTGCCAAAAATGTACTACCATCTGTGCTCTACATGGTGGCATTTTCTTATTTAATGCATATGTCCCCCCTTTTTTGGAAGCATGTTAAGAGGTTTAATATGACAAGAAACAGAAATAAAATAGTGAAAACACACCGTGTTTCAGACGTGAATGCAAGATTCAGATTTGTGACATTCAGAAAATTTGGAATTTCATATGCCATCATTAATTTTATTCTATGCGTCAATATTAGAAACAATTTTAATTCTAATGTGTATACAGTTCAGGGCTTAGGAGAGTTATTTTTATTGTCTCAAAGATAGTTAAGAATGTAGTGTTTAAAATAGGTTGAATTCTATCAAACAGTCTGAAAACCTCCAGTTAGAAAAGGTAATGTCACTCACAGCAATGCAATACTATGCAGAGAGTTTGGCCTGAACTCTAGGAGATATGAGTCCTGGTCCTGCCACTTCACTAACTGTTCAGCCTTGGGCAAATCACTTAAATTCTCAGTGTCTCTGCTTTCTTACCTGTGAAATGAGGGGTCTGTGTTAGATCAATAACAATCACCTATAAATCCATCACCCAGATACAACCACTGCTAACATAAAAAAAGCTGGCAATAATAACTTCCAACCTTTTTTTTTTTTTTTTTTTTTTAAAAATGACCGGTAAGGGGATCTTAACCCTTGGCTTGGTGTTGTCAGCACCACGCTCAGGCAGCGAGCCAACTGGCCATCCCTATATGGGATCCGAACCCGGGGCCTTGGTGTTATCAGCACCACACTCTCCCGAGTGAGCCACGGGCCGGCCCCAATAACTTCCAACCTTTTAAACATTGTATCACCCACATTGTGGGAATCTCATTGCAAACACTTTGTCAACAATTTTCTGTTAACTGGCTGCATAAGACTCTACCTTACAGATGCATGCCATGATTTATTTAACTATTCTCTATTGTTGGTCATTTAGATTATCTACAAATATGTGTTAGCATTCTTGCACAGACCCACAAGAAGTCTCTCACTAACACTTAAAATAGAGGAACAGAATTTATGAGGGAAACTGACAAACATTGGCTCTTCACACAGAACTGAAAATGAACCTGTGGCTCATGACCTGCCCAGTGCTTTTCTTCTGTTACAGGTTGGTGGGCATTGTTTTATTTGTGATACACAAGTAATGGGATGGAGCCTCTGCCTTTTATCCATTTGGAGTAAGATCATCCCACCTCTGCAGCCCTGTGGCTGCAGCTCATACTCTCAGCGCCTGTGGATTGTGCATTTATTTAGCTTTTCTACCTCATCTCATTATTTTCCTCCTAAATGGTACCTATGATAATATTTCAATTTTTTCCTGCCTTATTCCTTTTATCTATCAAATACTTTTTTTGTGTAATTCCTCCAAATAAATATTGTCAATAGGCATTGCTGATTACAAAAGAGAGAAATTCTTAACTCTGATATCAAATATCATATCAATGATAATAAAATAAACCATTTTGACCTCAAGGTATTGACCATCAAAACAGACTCTAAGATCCACGGCAGCTGGCATGTATGCCGTAGCTGCTCTATAAATATCTGTGGAATGAGGGACAAAATCCAAAGGAAATCATCCCCTAAGAAAAAGGATTACTTCTGATATTACTACAGCTACCAGTTAATATGCCAGCTTTCAGGACATTGATCTAAAGATCAGAGGCTTTTTCAGATCACTACTTTCTATGGGCAAACTGAAGAAAGGCTGTTTTAGGTTGATATCGATAACTCAGACGAAATATTGGAAATGGACAGTTGTGGAGGAAAGGGAACATGAAGTATGAAGCAAAGCACCATGACCAAAAAAAAAAAAGCATCCAAGCTTTACACCCACTCATTAAATTGGACTTAAATTACCTATTTTGACAAGTAAGAATTTAGATCATAGATCCGTGTTATCAGGTGAGGGATAAATGCAGAAGTTTCTGCCACAGAATTGATTGGAAAGAACCATCCCTCAGTCTTCCTGTTAAGGATGACACAATAATTACCCTAAAAACCAGAGTAACATTGGTTTGTGAGATGGGCTTTGTCAGGATAAATTTTCTTTTTCATTTTGTCCTTACCTGACATGAAAGAGAAAAGAACTTTTCCCTCTTAAGCAGAACCAGTGCCGACTTAAAAACTTTGGCAGCCTCGAGAGAGAGAAAACGTTCACATTTTTTACTGAAAAAACAAAAACACCCCCCAAAACCCAAAAAACAAAAAAACACTCTTTTGTAATCATTTTTCCTTCATTATCTATCAGTATGATTTTTGTGTCTGCTTTTTTAATCTTTTAAATCTTTATTCAGATCAGTGAAGTTCATCTAACTAAAATTATGAAGATCTGTTAACTGAAAGAAATATACCATAAACTTACAGTGGTTATTGTTATATCGGATATTTATAATTTTTCATCTGTGTATCAAGGAGGTTATTGATGGGAAAGTGAGAAAATTGGAGCTCTGTTCCTGGCGCCACTCCTCCTCTCTCTTTTTTTTTTTTTTGTGGCTGGTTGGTACAGGAATCAAACCCTGGGAGCTGGTTTTATCAGCACTATGCTCTAACCAATCAAGTAACCGGCTAGCCCTCTACCAGTACTCTTATTGTGTGATCGTGGGCAAATCAGTTAGAAAAACAGAGGCACAGAGAGGCTATCTATAAGTTACAGGAGATCACCAAAGTCTCCCAGTTTACTGTCAACTTTAACATTCTGTGGGTCTACCTGAAAAGAAAGTTTAGCTTGATACAACCCTTATAGAGGGCAATTTGATGTGTCTTTTAAAATTGCAAATGCATATACCTGCTGACCCAGTGACTCCCATTTCTGGAAATTCCTCCTATAGATATAAATAACCTGTGATAAAGTCTGAAAATAAGCCAAACATTCACCAACACCCTATGTTCCAGTTAATTGATCTTTAGGTACAAAGTATGGTAGACAGCTCTAAAAACCTCTTGATACATTAATTTTTTGGACCTATGTTTCAGGGACATTGGCGTTATAGGTTCTCTGTGCCTCCTTCATGTCAATTTTTTGTTTCTGAAGACCAAACACAGGCAAATTACAACATTTAAAGAAACACTTGGGCTGGATAGCCTCGAAGATTTCAAGGATTTGTGGGAAAACTCAGTTACCCAAATACTCTCCTCTAAGGCCCTGAAAAACTGGAATGGAAATGAAGGCAAGGCCAAATTTGCAGCTGGCTTCCTTTGCTAAGAATGATCCACCGCCTATTTGCAGGGTGTGGCTGTCTGAATCCGGGGGCTGCTTCCGCAGCGTGTAATTGAAAAGGTTGGGGGTAGTAACGGTTGTACGTTGGGGCCCTTCTTTCAGCTCATCGTCTGGGTTACTGAGGTCTCCTCGCTGCTGGCAGAGGAGGCCCGAACTGTCCAAATTTGATAGTAAACGTTAAGAGACCACCAGAGGAGGAGGGTGGGAACCGGCTTCTATCCCCAATCCCTCTGGCTCATGACCCCCTGCCCACTCCCATTATCAGTAGGAAGCTGTCGTGATAAATAGATTACACAGAAATAGGGGCCTGGAGTAGGGAGATGATAGTGAAAATTAAAGGTAGAAATAAATCTCCCTTCCTAAATCTTTTTCACTGTTGTAAAACAGGTCTAGTTTTCTATACAGGCCACGTTTTCAATTAAAGAATTACTTGTAAGAAAGAAAAGGATTTTAAAAGAATTGGGAGCTATACTTTTGGACAAGATAGTTAAAATCCTACTGTCCATCTTTTATCCTAAGTGATCCCATCCCTCTAAAAGGAAATGCCTTCCATATTATTCCTCCAAAAACAACACAAAACTTGAAAACTGTTTCTTCTGCTCTTTGAGACACAAGGGCCATTGTCTTCCTACCTTTGGCCTCACTAATCCTCGACAGGACGTCCCGGACCTGGAGCCCAGATGGGGAAAGGTGGGGTGGGGTGGGGAGGTTGACTGTCGCAGGCAGCAAGTAGCCTACATGAACCTGGGGGTGGGGACAGGGCTGCGGCCCAAGGCATTGGCCCTAACCCCTCTTGCGTTTTTACTCAACACCTCATTACTTCCATTCCAAATAAAAAATAACAAGCAATTAAGCTTAATTAGCGGTAAGTATAAAGCGACAAGATTCTCTCTGAAAGCTCTCCTCGGACCCCTTCGCTGCGGCCCATGCACTTGGTGGGCAGAGTGTGAGGTTCCCGGCCAGGGGAAGAGGTCCCCACGGAGGGAATGAGGTCTAGGGTGCGTGTGTGAAACAGGATCTGCTCCCCGAGAGCCCCTTTCCCTCATATCTAGCGTTTTAGGTCAAGAATGGAATGAATCTGCCTGGTGGCTGCCGGGCTGGGCGGCCGGCCGGCTAGACTGAATGACAGGCTCAGCTGGGGGGTGCGGACAGGTGGGTTCCGCGCGCGGGGCGGCGGGGAGGCTCCCTGGCGGGGACCTGACAGCGCAGCGACAGAAAACATGCAACAAAAACAACCCCCGACTTCCCCACGTTGCTCTGCGGAGACACCGTGGGTGGAGCCGAGAGGGGGAGACAGAGTCGAACTCCGCGAGCCCAGCTCCGCCCGCCCACCCCGCGCGTCTGGAGAGCCGAGCGGCCCGGCCTCCCGGTGTGGGCTGCGAGCGGGGTCGGGCGCAGCGGGCGGCTGGTTCCACTCTCGGTAGTAAACAAAGTGTGGCCGCCCTCCACGCTGGTTTGCTTCCTAGCAATCAAAACACTGACAGGGGAGAGACTCACAGAAGCGCTCAGAATTACCAGAAAGTAAAAAGGAGACCCCAAAAATAAAAGTGTGAAAGAGAAAAACACTCCACTACCCCCACCACCCACTGCCGCCTCCCGTGGAAAGCCGCCCCCGCCCAGGCCGGTGCCCACTGGCGGCCCGGGTAGCAGTGCCGCGCGCCCATTGGCCGTCCGGGCTGTCAGTCAGGGGCGGGCCGGCGCGCGCGCCGCCGCGGGCGGGGGGAGGCGGCAGATCCCGCAAGTTCAAAGTCTTGAAGGCATAAAGCACTTGCTTAGGGAAGAGTAACTGGACCTGTATTGCCAAATGGTGCAGCGGTGAAGAGGAAAGCATGGGACTATTATGTTCTACAGTAGGGAAGAGACAGGTGAGAGAATACAAATGAACAACTTTTTTATTTAAAATTGTATCTCAATCCCATCCTGAGTGCCAGGTGGAAAGTCAGAGTTTAAGGGAAGCCAGTTTTCCCTTTCCAAGGGCCACTCACTGCAGAATCCAGCACACACACAACAGCATCTACAAGATTTTTTCCCTAACAATCATCTTGAATTATTTCTGAAAAACACTTCCTATGTTTTTCTTTTTAAGCCTTGTCTCCAGTGAAAGTCTTATTGATAAGCAAATTCTCTCTGGGATGACCAAAACATCCTAATTTTCCCAGGACTAAGGGGGTGGCCAGGACACAGGACTTTTGGTTTTAAAACTAGGAAAGTCCTGGGATGAACTGGTCACTTGAGCTATTTCACTAGAAAGTAAACCTCCACAAAAATGGCAGAATGTTTAGAACATTGCCTGGCACACAATAGATGCTTAATAAATATTTCATGAAAGAATATATAAGTAAAAGAATATTTTTGCCACACAGGAAAAAGTGAGAGAATCCATCAGACCTTCACCGAAGGGAAAAGTAGCGTAATAACTTCGTATAGCATACATTATACGAAGTTATACGAGGCAGCTCGCGGGGCAACCGCGCAAGAGCAGCTCGTCCCGTCGCAACGCATGGGGCAACCTGTCCTACGCCGACCTCATCACTAAGGCCATCTAGAGCTCGGCCGAGAAGCGGCTCACGCTGTCGCAGATCTACGAGTGGATGGTCAAGAGCGTGCCCTACTTCAAGGATAAGGGCGACAGCAACAGCTCGGCGGGCTGGAAGGTGAGGGCCCTGGGGCGTGCGGCCGGACCTTGAGGGCGCGGTGGGGCAGGTGAGGGCGGCTGTGTAGGTTTGCCCGCCCGAAAGTGCAGCGCATGAGGGAGCGCGTGAGGGGAAGAGCGCGCCAGAAGTGGCCCGTGTGGCGGGGGGTTGCCTGGCACCTGTGGGGGCCGGAGTAAGTGTGCGCGCCCGCATAAGTGAGTGTCCGAGTGGGACTGGGAAAGGGGCTTGTTTGGGAACTAAGTGAAGAAAGTACAGCAAGAAGTGGACGTCAGAGCGGCCAGAAAAGTTCGCCAGTGAGAGGAGAAAGGGGTTCTCTCGGAGAGACTCCCCCGGTCCGCGCCGACTCTTGTGGCTGCCGCTTTCCCTCCTGGGTCTCCGGGGGAGGGCGGCTCCTCTCCGCCCCGGCGCGGATCCTCCCAGCCTTGGGCCGCGCCGCGGGGCCGTTTCCGCTGCGCCAGGTGGGGGAGGGCGCGGCGAGGGGCGCCAGAGCCCCGCACCCAGGGCTGCAGGTGGAGGGGACAGGCAGGGCGCGACCCGCCGGGGACGGTGTGGGGCCGGCCGCGCAGTTTCTGGAGGCCGGTGCGCATTTTGCTTTGTTTTGGTGTTATCCAGAGCGGCCTCGAGTGCAGGGGGCCGAGCGCGCGGAACCCGAGGTAGCGCCTCCGACACGTGCGAAGGGGTGGCCGCTGCCTGCCGAGCGCCGGCGCCCTGCCGAGCTGCTGTACGCTCCGGGGGAGGGCGGCTCCTCTCCGCCCCGGCGCGGATCCTCCCAGCCTTGGGCCGCGCCGCGGGGCCGTTTCCGCTGCGCCAGGTGGGGGAGGGCGCGGCGAGGGGCGCCAGAGCCCCGCACCCAGGGCTGCAGGTGGAGGGGACAGGCAGGGCGCGACCCGCCGGGGACGGTGTGGGGCCGGCCGCGCAGTTTCTGGAGGCCGGTGCGCATTTTGCTTTGTTTTGGTGTTATCCAGAGCGGCCTCGAGTGCAGGGGGCCGAGCGCGCGGAACCCGAGGTAGCGCCTCCGACACGTGCGAAGGGGTGGCCGCTGCCTGCCGAGCGCCGGCGCCCTGCCGAGCAGGGCAAGCTAAAGTTCAAGTGTGACCCTCGGCGAGGGCGGGAGCTGGTGGCGGCGAGGGAGGGGCCGCGGGCGCAGGAAGCCAGCGCCTTTAAAGAGCCAGCGCGTCCGGGCCGCGCGGCGGGGCCAGGTTTTTTCCACGTAGAGAAGCGCCCCGAACTTAGTCTTGTCCATGGTACGAGGCTTCTAAATATGAAGCGCGAAGGCTGATCTGGGTGACCAGGGGCTGGGGATGTGTGTCCTTTCTTTTGCCTTGCCACCTCAGTGTTAAGGAGCACGGAGGTACAAATGAGGGGCAAGCCTAGGGGCTTCGTGGTACTGTTTTGGGTGAGTCAGAGTGGAGGTGCACTGCAAGGGAAAGGGCAGGGACCTCCTGCCTCAAGGGAGGATTGCAGGTGAGGCGCCTGGGGCCCTTTCTTGCCTTTCAGAGCGAGGTAGGGAGAGACTAGGTGGGGGAGGCACATCCCGACCCCGAGGTGGAGAAGGCCCCGAGGTGGAGAAGGCCCCGAAGTGGAGAAGGCCCCGGGGCCCTCTGGAGAGAGGCTTACGCGTCTGAGTGGGGTGGGGCGGGTGTCCACTCGCCATTCAGCTTCTCCAAGTTGACAGTTTCTCGCTGTCACAGGTGAAGGGATTGGTGTACAGGCTCTTTAGTTGAACCAAACACCTATATCACCTTTCCTCCCTCCTCATTTTGACTGTACAGCCTAATAAAGATTGGTCTTTGCCGCGCAGTTGTTACTCGGGATTGTTTCACATACGCTGTCATGCTTGTGGTTAATGTGTGTCAAAAAGGTCAGGTTACCCACATCGTGTTGAAGTTCCTGGAGAAGGAGCCAGGATTTATTTTAATTTTTATAAAGCGGGTTCTAGAGTAAAAGTATCATTTGTAACCTCATTACTAGGCGTGCGTTACATGCAGTTTTTCCAAGTGTTTCAAAAAGGTAAAGTGCCTCACTTTCTTAAGCTCCGCGTAAGTCACAAAATCGGATTGTCTGCCAGATCCCATTTTACTTAACATTTGAATTTAAGTACTTGACTTGCGCATCCATCAATCCTACTTCAGTTGTTATGAAGCATTTGCCATTAAAAAAGAAAATCCTTTTTCTTTGGCTTTCAAAGTACGGTGTGTACTATACTGTTCTTATGCATCTTTGGAAATGGGTACAACCTACTTCAATTTGCTGGAGTGCCTTTAAAGATGGAGAAAGGTAATGTTTGGGGATATTTTTAGTTTTGTCTCTCAAATGATACTGTCAGAGTTTTCTTAAAAAGTTTAGGTTATGTTCCTAGTCTAAGATTTAGGTATTGTTTTGTTTTAATAGATTCTAATGTCAAATCACTCCCCTCCCCCAACCATTTTGTCAGGTTTTTGTTCTAAATTTTTTCAAATGCAAGCATAGTTTAATTTTTTTAAAAAAAAATTTTCATACCGGATCTAGGAGACTTATTAAGTATTAAGTAAGGTCTGTCTGGAATTGGAGGCCCATTGGCAGCTCCCAGTGGGAATCTAGTGGGGCTTTGGGAGGGAGCAGGCTGCCTTTTCTCAAATGAGTAAATGTTTCAGGTGTAATGAGTCAGTTGGTACAAGTCAGATTACAGCAAGTGCATTTGCAGTTTGAGTTAAAGGGTATTTTAAGAAGGAAAGACACAGCCTGAACTGTTCTCACTCATAACTAGTCTTCTGGTTAGAGTTTTCATAAAAATGAGTTACTTGTAAAAACCAAGTTTCAGTCTCATATCTGAAAGACTCTCCTAAAGATTTCTAAAAGGGAGAAATTTTACTATGACTTTTAACTTAAGATCCAGTGCTAAAATGCAAGTCAGCCAAAACTTGACAGTTTTAGGACTGAGAGGCTGCTTTGGAACAAAATATTTCCTGTGATTTACTACTGGGAATTGGACTGAATCTTTAATTAAATGTAGCCTCTTGTGCTGTACTTCCCGGGTCCTGCCAGAGATTTTGAAAGTCATTTGCATAGGACAAACTAGTTGAAAAGTTGTTAAAGAGTTCAAAAATGTCTCTTTTAATGTTGTTCCTTATAAGCACTGGTTCTATTTGAGGGATATGCATTTCATGTTTGTGGGGATGATGTGTTAAATCTTTCTTATGCTTGTTTCAATATTGGCTAGAACTATCATAAGATCACACACAAAGTGGAACCTAGGACTTTTGGAAAACCCGGGATCTTTTAAACCTAATACGGTATTTGTAAATAGTGAAACTTCATTTCCGTGACCTGTTTTCTCACACAGAAAGCTTTCTAAAGCTTGGGAAGTATTGTGAGCTCTGATATTTTCTTTTTTTTTTAAAAATGGCAGTTTTGAGTTGACTCTTGTTTTTTTTTTTTTTTTTTTTTTTTTTTTTTTTTTTTTTTTCCGTGTCCGGCAACGGATCCCAACCCCTGATGTGTCTAAGTGTTCCCTTTTCTCAACTTTGCTTTAAGAAATCTTTTCTTATCTTGGACTCTGTTATGTTGTGCTGTCCTGGTCCTCATTCTGGCTTCTCCTCCAGTAGGTTCAGTCATCATTTCTTTTTTCTCCTGTCCTCAATCATGTGTATACCTAGGTTGAAAGGATTACTTTGTAACACTTGTTACAGAAAATTTTAGATTGTTTTATTATGACCTAGATCAGATATTCTTTAATTTGGAAAGAAGTTTCTTTAATTTTCAGTCTATGAACTGACAATGTATTTTTTTATATTTTTAAAATTCATATCTACTCTGTAATTTGGACTTTTAATCTGTGAGTAATTTCAGTAGCCACAGAGGTCCCATTACGAATATGACTGCTTTCTTGCTGCATAGTCACATTTGACTTAATCCTGGTGGGAATGATTTAGAGGACCTAAGGCGTCATTCCTACTTCTTGTTTGTCACTGAAAATGACCTTAAAAAAAAAACATTTTTGTAGTTGGGCAATAACTTTAATATTGCATACATATTTGGGGAAAGGAGAATGAGGAAAGATTAAAAATGAGTAAGGGGATATGTAGTGAAATGTGATATCTTACTAAAGGGTGAAAGTTAATGTGAGTCTGCTGTGAACACATCTTACTGCTGAAACATTTTGTTCAGAAATTCCAAAGTAGATGCCAGATTTGAATACTTCGAGACTCATTAGAACTTTATTTTTACTTTTTGCTTATGGTTTTGTGTCAAATTCTTGGGTGGTGGAAAGGGTGGCTTCTGTTTTTGAATGATACTCAGCTTTTTTTTTAAAGTGGCAAACATTTGACTCCTGAAAAGAAGGCATTTTAATTCTCACGTAAACGTAAAAAAGGTAAAGGTCTTTCTGACCCCAGAATTGCCAAAATGATAGATACCATGTTGGCAGTAGACACCAGTATAGGTAAAGTTCTTTCTGACCCCAGAATTGCCAAAAGGATAGATACCATTTTGGCAGTAGACACCAGTATCGCTGGATTTCATGCCCTGCACAGGGGATCTTCTCAGTGGCCATGTGAAATGGGAATGATGGCAAAGAGTATTCATTGTGAAGGTAGAATCCCTGCTAGACTGGAAATGTTTGCCTGGCCTTGTGCTTCTAACCTCTTCATCCTAGCTCCTAAAATGCAATTTTATATTAGACTTTCTAAGAGCAGTTGTCTGAATTTGTCTGGAATTTCTTCTGGAGGGCGTGAACTATTTGCATTTTCTGGAATCTGCCCTTGGAAACTACCCAGCATCTTGGTATCATGGGAATTTACGCAGTCTTTTTTTTTTTTGGTCTCTGTGTTCTGTAGCTTTGGGGCTTCCTGGGATCCTCTTGGAAAGGTAATATAAACCTCATAGTGATTAGATAGAGCAGTTTTCAGTTGTCTGGAAGACAGTGAGTTTGTCCCTGCTAGGCTGCAGTTCAAGATTTTCTTTGGCCCTCATAGCAACAACTTGCAGAGACTTGCTCAAACACCCAGGACTTCCCTTGGTCAGATAACCATCTCTTTTTGATGCATACAATGTCCTGAAGTTGGTGGTGGTGTTCCTCGGTTGTGCAATAGGACCAGATGAGCTTGAAAAAATGTTTATTTTGGGTGTGAAGTCCAATATTCCAATGGATGTGTTCTATACAAATACACTTAAATGTGGAAGAATTCTCTCTTTGCTAATTGGTGATAAGGACTAACAAAAATCAAGTCAGTGGCACAGACATTCTTTGTAGAGAATTGCTACTTGTTATTGGTGGTCTTCTAAGGAATGTAAGAAACATGAAAATACATTTTTGTACCTCGGTGATTTCATATGGTTCAACTTTTAAAAAAAACTTCTCCCAGAGGAATCCCAGTTTACTCCATTCCGTCTGCCTATGGTCTATCAACTTGTGGATTAAGCACTGCAGATACTGAGTCTTGGGTTGACTTCTTTCCACTTAGAAGAAATTTGGGCCACTTTCCTTTTTTTCCTTCATCCTAGTATAACTTTGATAAAAGCTAAAAAGAAAGAAAAAAGAAAAAGAGAAAAACAAACTAGTTTTGTTTTTAAGCCCAATGTAATTGGAAAAGTAAACCTGCAGCCCGCCCCTTTTCAGCATATCATTTAGTGAATTTTTACCTTAACACATTACTTAAATGGGGGCATAAATTCAACGTGTCCTTTATTTCAGGCCATATTCGTTACAGGAAAAAAAAAAAAAAGTCAAGTGAGGGCTGTGAGTGTGATTAGCCTCTGTAGCCCCTGATTCTGGTTTTTGTTCTAATGATTACTGAAGCTGCGCTCTTTATGGTCAGAAATCACTAAGGTTGGGGTGGGGTAGGGGGTGATGTGTCTAAGTGTTCCCTTTTCTCAACTTTGCTTTAAGAAATCTTTTCTTATCTTGGACTCTGTTATGTTGTGCTGTCCTGGTCCTCATTCTGGCTTCTCCTCCAGTAGGTTCAGTCATCATTTCTTTTTTCTCCTGTCCTCAATCATGTGTATACCTCACGACTAGTTGTGGACTTTCTCTTTGGTCTTCCTAGATAACTTACTCCTGTATTGCCCTGTGTCTCCAGTTACCTAAAGGCCATAAATGTCCCACTTTTACCTTGTGTCTAAAACCAGACATACTGTATTTCTCCTGACCCTCTTACTATTTCAGGCCTAGACCATCCTGTCCCCAGAACTTGGATCATCTTGTGCCCCTACTGGAAATTCTGCAAATCTTGCTTAGTCTGCAGGGCTCAAGTCAGTTCACCAACTTCCAGTCTTGGCTGCTGCCCAGAGGAATTTTGCTTTCTCTGAGTGAATGCTTGGTAATCTCTCAGTTCATGCTGTTGTGTATTATAATTTAACTTTAATGTCTGCATTTTTTGGCTCTCAGTTATATTGTAAATATACGGTTAGGAAAAAAAAGTTCCTTCTTAAACATAGATCTTTTATTTTTCAGCTTCCTGTGTGTTCAAGATTATCATATTCTGTATCACGTGAGAATAAATAGTATAACTAACGAACAGTGATTATTATCAATAAATGGTGAAAGTATTTTTGTTTTCCGCATTTATTTGTTGAATGATTACTGTGTAGGAGATGTTGTGCTAGGTGCTCTTGGATGATAGGAATGACTCAAACGTAGATCCATTAGGGAGACTAGATGTGACATGGAAATAACTGTGACACATGGTAGGAATGGTTGAGTGCCTTAGAGAAAGATGAAGTTCTTTATTGGCCATTGAGCTGGGCCTTGAAAATGGGAAGTTATTCCCTTAAGATTTCATTAGGAAACTTTTCAAACATTCAGCAAATTTAAAAGAATTCCGTGTTGAACCCATATACTTATCACCTAGTTTCTACTACTACCATTTCATTATAACTTTTTTTTTTTTGGTCCTTTTTTTTGAGACCGGCCGCACCGCGCTCAGCCAGTGAGCGCACCGGTCATCCCTGTATAGGATCCGAACCCGCGGCAGGAGCGCTGCTGCGCTCCCAGCACCGCACTCTCCTGAGTGCGCCACGGGCTCGGCCCTTCATTATACCTTTAACTATATCTATCTGATGCACATCCATCTTCCTATCTATCAGTCCATCTAATTTTTTATTTTTGCGATGGTGGACTGGCATTCATACAGGCATGAAAATAGGGAAGTGTCAGTTTCTCTGAAAAGTATGGGGAGGAGGGTCTCTATTGTCAGATTAAACTTAGACCTGTGTTTTGAAAACTGTGTTATAGACCAAATGTGCTATCAAACTGTACTGTAGTTTTTGTGGTATAGGAAATTATGAAAATAGGATTACATTTTAAGTTTTTTAAGTGCGACTTCTTAGGAACACACTCATCTAAGTGTACAGACTCATGGAATGCAATTTGAAGCCAGTGTACTGCGTTTGAATTTTGTTTTGTTTTTTGTTGTTGTTTTGGTGGCTGGCTGGTATGGGAATCTGAACCTTAACCTTGCTGTTACCAATGTGTTTGATTTTAAAACTGACATACAGAATTTGGTAATACATGGGACAGATTACACAATTGATTTAATGTGAATATTTGGCATTTACAAAATATTTAGCTTTTTGCTTGATCTGTTCTTTAAAATTAACTTTCATGTCTGGTGTCCTAGTAGCAGAGAGATTCAAACGAAGACTACTATTAAACATAATTCTTGGGTTTTTTTGAAAAGTGAAAAATTCTGAATTGAAGTTAGCAACCTCAAAGTATACTTAAGGCAATTGTGAGGGAAAGTTATGTTGGCTTAAAAAGATGTTTCAAAATTAGAATTAAACAGTTCTAATATTGCATATATAGCTTTTTCATTGTGATGTATTCACTAACCAAAGTACAAGAACGAAGAGTATAATGAGATGTTTCAGTGGATTCAGAGGAGGTTAAATTTGGGTAGGCCAAACCTGAAATTGATGTCAAGCAGACAGACAGAACTGAATATATTCAGGATACTTGGAGTGAGTCTGACTGGCCCATTATGAACTAAAAGGTTTATGCAATAAAAAGCTGTATTGTGGCACAACAAAAGGCACAAGTACAAATTTATTATAACTTAGCCATTTTAGAAATCACAAGTATTGGTGGCATGGCCAGTTAGCTCAGTTGGTTAGAGCGTGGTATTGATAACACCAAGGTCTGGGGTTTGATCCCTGCTACTGGCAAGCTGCCAAAAAAAAAAAAAAAAAAAAAAAAAAATCGCAAGTGTTGAAATGTAGAAAACTATTTTGCTAGTATGTATGTTTATATCTATAGTTGCAGACATTATCTTATTTTAAAGATATCCTGCTCTGGGTTGTAGGGGGCAGTTAAACAAAAATACAGTGAAAAGCTCACTATTGTCAGGTTTTATTAAATGTATAAAGTTGCCTTCCATATGGAGAAAATAGCTTTCAGAGCACACCAGGATATCACACTTGCGTGGCTGTTAAAGATGCCAGGCCAACCTAGTCAAAATCAGCTAGGAGAGAATATGGAATTGGCCATTCTAATTGTTTACCACTATTAATGTCTGCAAATGCAGTGAAGTTCAAAATTACAGCTCATCTTTGGTCTTCTCATTCTGTAAGTAAAGAAATATTACGTGAAACATCTTCATCCTTCAACTTTTGTCTCATCTAAGTTTTGATTTTGAAGGGAGGAAGCATAGGGTCTTACCTCCCTTAGGGAGGAGTAGTGGAAGTCAATTTGTAGATCTGTGGGGAGACAGATAATTTCTTCCAAGGTGGCCTGTCCCTGCTGACCTGAAGTCAGGTGAGTTCTTTAATTCTTTGGGACTCTTGCCTTCTCAGAGGAGAGAGCCACCTCTGAAGTGGTGTGGCTCATTGGTCTACACTGCAGCACCCCTGATCTGGGAAGGGCTGCCACCTCCTACTCCTTGTTAGTCTTACTTCTCACACACCTGGCCAGCCACACACAGCTGCTACCTTCTTCAGTGTGACTTGGTTCCAGTGTCTCTGTACAGATCTTTGAGACCTAAAAAGTAAATCTTCTTCTGCCTTGATTTACTCCCCCTCCTGCTGCTGCCATGATATTTATCTTAATTACAGCGTTGTTCTTTGTAAGGCTGTATGCCCTGTGATCTAAACAAGTATGGCGCTGCTCCCCAACTCATCTGATTAAAGCAAATACGCGATGAGAAAGAGGGTGGAAGAACCTATTTCGTTTGTTCTCTTGTTTGATTGAAGATATTTCTTGGATAAACATTTTTTTCTCACTTGTTATTCCTCACAAATCTCGTAAGTGGGTCGTGGTTCTGTGAATCTCTGCTCTTATTATATTAGAGATTCAATAAGCATTAGAGTTGAGAAAAAAATGTTTTTCTGTTTACAACCCTGGTTCCCCCATCTTGAAGTTGTTACAGTACTGCCTTGCCCTGCTGGTGAGGAGCCTCTGTTACTGGTTTGCTCAGTTAAAAATGTGAAAGTAGCTAAATGAATCTAGCATCAGGAAAGGGAGGGGGACCTCAATGGGTGTATTTTGTTACTGCAGTAAAAAAGCCAAAGCGTGATTAACCCTTGCAGTCTTATTTAGGTCCTAGGCTGGAGAGAAGCCAAGTGAAGGAAAGAGGAAGAGGGAAGCCGTTTGTATTATGTGGGAATTATCTCTTCGGTGGCTTGGTATCCTGAGGGGTTAGCTGAGGCCTGGAGGCACTGAGCTTTGCTTCCTCGATGTTTCCCCCTTCTCCTGTCATACCAGTTTTCCTTTGCTAATTTAGAAAATTAGTAGTACCATGCCCCAGGAGCCTTCTGTGCAGTGGCTGAGGGAAGACCCATCTTACTGTCTGAGCAAGAAGTCTGCATGCGTGGAATGAGAGGGTCTTTGTCTTTGCAGGGGTGGCAAGAGTTAGAGTGAAAAGGCACTCTACATTCTATATCTGAGGAGAAATGCATTTAGACTTCAATTTGAAGAAAGAAATTATAATCGAATCACCTAATTCCCAGGCTTGTGAATATTGTGTCCTTCAAGTCTTGGAAACACAATAACCACATAGATATTTGGGAATGGTTTATACAAGTCATTGTCAAATTGTGAGACAGATTGGTTGCTTGGAGGCAAGGTCAAAGGAAATAGTTTTCATATGGTTTAGCTAAAGGCTCTTATTTTGGCAAATTCTTGAAGCAGTGACAGTCAAAAGCTGGATTTTATTATATTTGACACCAGTAAATATTTCTCCTAGGACTTTTTAAGTGTAGGATTGCATAAGTAACATCAAGACAGGTGCTTTCAGTCATCATAAATTTGTATCAGAGATGATGTAGCTTCATGACTCCCTGCGAGGCCTAATTTGCAGAATCATCAATTTGTCACACGAGTGAGGGTTCAGTGTCAGGTTTCAGCAGGCCAGACTGTGACGTGAATACAGGAGAATCCAGGCCACCTGAAGGCAGGCGTTTGTTACTTCATCCACCTGCTTCAGTGGAGCTCTCTCTGCAGAGCTAGCTCCGTGGGGGGTGGTGGGAGGAGGGGAACTTGCAGAACTTGTAAGTATCAGCTAAGATTGTTTTTCTACTGACCCAAGCTGGTTGCTTTGAATGGAATGGTTTTCTCTCTGGATGGGTAGGTATGCAGGCCATCATGAAATTTACATGCAATGGAAAAGATTCCTGTGGATTATACTGCTAGAGAGTTCTGTAATCTGTGACTGAATTGGTTTCTCTTCTTTAACCTTTTAGAATTCAATTTTCTCTTTTCAGCCCATTATGATGTGTATACATAGAATGTGGAAGATTCCTATACTTTTCTGCTCTTCAGTTACCTGTGTGCCTGGAGCAGTTTCTTGAAATTTGTGAAATAGAGTGATGTAGGACCTAGATTTATATTTGTTACATGCATTTGTATTAGCTTGAAGACTTTATGATTATGATATAACCCTAAATCTTATTTTATTTATTTATTTTTTGGTGGCTGGCCAGTACGGGGATCCAAACCCTTGACCTTGGTGTTATCATCAGTGTAACACTAATTTAAAACACATTTGCTGGCTTTACATTTTAGAGGTCATCAAAATGGTTTCTGTTGCTTTTTTTGTTCTTTCCAGAAGTATTTGGTATAACTAATAAAAACTTAATGCTAAGGAAATTTATCAGGGTTAGAAATTCCTATAATTGGGTGTGTTTTTAGTGATTTACATCCGCATTTTTGGTTCTGTAATTGACTTCCCCAGCTGTGACCACACTGCTCTGTAGTTGTGTTGTAGTGTTACAGTCCGACAATCCTGGGATGTTTCTTTAAGGTGCTTTATTTCTTGAAATGCTATTTTGACAACTTTAATGATGTGAGTTACACTGAGAATATACTGAAATAATAAAAAGAAAGCATAATCCAGATTATTAAAATAAAAATTTAAAAGCATGATTGTCAGAAGCTTCAAGGATTACCCTGCCTGCTCTTTTTTTTAATTAATTAATTAATTTATTTATTTTTTATTTTTTATTTTTATTTATTTTTATTTTTATTTTTTTTGTCTTTTGTCTTTTTTCCGTGTCCGGCAACGGATCGCAACCCTCGGTGTTGCTCCCGCGCCCCGCTCAGCCAGTGAGCGGGAGCCGGTCTGCATGTGGGATCCGAACCCTCGGGCGGGAGCGCCGCCGCGCTTCCCAAGTGGCGCACTATCCAGTGCGCCACCGGGCCGGCCCTAATTTATTTATTTATTTTTCCTTTTTGTCTTTTTTCGTGTCCGGCAACGGATCGCAACCCTCAGTGTTGCGCCCGCACCAGACCGGGACTGGCAACGGGATCGCAACCCTCGGTGTCGCGCCCGCACCTCGCTCAGCCAGTGAGCGAGAACCGGTCTGTATGTGGGATCTGAACCCTCGGCGGGAGTGCCGCTGCGCTCCCAAGCGGCACACTGTAGCAGTGCGCCACTGGGCCGGCCCCCCTGTCTGCTCTTGAGTGTATAGGTTGGTGCCCTGGAATTGGTCCTGTAACTTCCCTATCAGAGACTGCCCTATTCATGATCTTTTTAGCCTGAAATTCTCCCTGTGGTGCCTACCTTGAAAGTAAGTATTCTTAAAGTGATCTGTTCAGTTTAGTTGAGTTTCAAACCATTTAATGAATAGTTTGAATATTAAAGTTTGTACCATCGCATTCCTTAGTGTGACTGTTTTATTTTGACCTAAAAGTGGAGGGTGTGGGAGATGCAGAATAAAATCGAGAGAATATTATATTCATACAGATGTAGCCCATGTTCGTGCTGAATGTTTTTCCCCCACAAACTATTGGAAGGTGTGTGTTTGAAGTCAGTTTGTGAATTCACTACCATTTGTGATTGCATGCCTTAGAAGCAGAACTTGTAAGAAAAAGTTTAAAAATGATTATTGTACCGTGTGATCCCATTGAACAGTGTAAATGATCTCGGGTTATATCAGATGCTGAACATATTCATAGAAGGACCCTATTTAATTTCCTTTGTGATGAAAGTATGGAGACATTTTAATCAAGCTGTTGATGGTTATGGTTCTTAGACTAACCATGACTTCTGCCTGTGTTTATATAGAGGCAGGAAGAGAAAAAGGAAAACACTTTTAACCACGGAAGTCATCTATTTGATCATGATTGACAACTTGGAGACCTCCAATTAAGCCTTATTTACACTCCCTACCCCTATTTGTGTTTCAAATAACTTATTTTAAAGAGTACTGAGTAGAAGTAGTAATGGCAGTGAATTCAAGGGATAAAATGAAAAAACGTTTCAGATTCTGAGGTAATGAATGCATCAGAGGGATTCTCTTCACTGTGAAGTTCTTTGTGATCCATAACTGTGTGAGTACAGCCCTGGGATTTGACATGGAAACACCCCCAATCCCCCTTAGTCACGTGCCCCGTTAAACTCATTTCTGTGTGGCTTGCTGAGACTATTTCAGGGACTCATTTAAAAAAAAAAAATAACATTGACTTTTATTATACTTTTAAGTCTTTGACAGGCATTTTGTGTAAAAGCTCACCTCTCCAGGGGAGGCATCCCTGCTTCCTTAGGTTGCTGTCTTGTTAACTCTGGCCTGAAACAAGTTAGTAGCCACCTTCCCACAGACCTGTGCAGGGTGCTTCACATTATGGACCCACCGATCAGAGCACGATGACTTGTTAGACTGCATTTATTGTTCAAATGGACTTGTATGTTACTAGGACAGCATATCTGTGTAGGCCTACAAAACTTAATTTAAATGTCCCTTCCATTTTTCATCAGGTTAAAGGTTTTGGATTTATAGTTACTCATTCTGGCTATAAATATATTAATGGTATTTTGGTTTGGCCAAATATGGGGCATGACCTTTGACATCCTGCTGGCTATGCCTGGGAATTTGACATCCTTCAATTTAGATGGAATTCCCTTGTTTTGTTTCCTGTGATAGTGTGGGGAAATACACATGTTGGCTCTTTCAACAGAGGAAGACAGGAAAAAAGTAAAATTGGAACACACAAAGAGGGTATTAATGATTTCTGCTGGGTGTGGTTGAGTGGACATGCTTTTTATAGAAGTCTGAACCTATGAAAGTAGTTAGTGCAGAATACTAAGAACATGCTATAATCATATTTATTTTTTAAAATCTGGATTTATTTATTTATTTTTGTCCTTTTTGAGACCGGCCACACTGCACTCAGCCAGTGAGCGCTGCGAGTGCACCGGTCATCCCTATATAGGATCCGAACCCGCTGTGCTCCCAGCGCCGCACTCTCCCAAGTGCACCATGGGCTCGGCCCTGGATTTATTTTTTGACTAGGTTGACATTTTAGGATTTTTGAGCTGTTCTGCATCTAAGAACACATGGTACTCAAACAAGCAAACAAACAAAAAACCCCAACCTGGAAATATGTATGATTAATTATGCTTCAATTAAAAAAAAGGACACATGGTATAAAGAACTTTTTGTGATGCCTTTACCAGTCTTACAGGTGGTAAGTATCAACAGCCTAGAAGAGCTGTCAAACTAAGGGAACTTGTTTTACCCTTTTGTATTTCTCCTTGAGGAGGGGAGTGGTTTGCTTCTACAAACTAAAAGTTTACATCTGTTATTTTGTTTCCTGAATGTAATCAGAACCACTATCAATAATTATCCTTGTAGGAAAGCAAAAAAAATGGCTTTCCTCTACCCTTCTATAGGTTCTTTGGCTGAGTTACGAATTAAGTTGACATAAGGCTGATTAAGAGTAGAAAAAAACCATTTTAATTATGTGCACATGAGAGTCCCACAAAATACAACATTCAAAGAAGGGTCAGATGATTGAAGCTTATATAACATCCTGAGCTGCGAGTTATGGGATTACGCAGATAAAGGGGAAAAAAGAGAAAGAGACCCTTAACAGTCTTGCTTTGACCAGCCTCTGCAGGACAGACCTGGGAGCCTGATGTGGTAAGAAATGTTACCTGCACCAGTGCTTTGTTAGGGTCCCAGGATCCTGCAGCTGCAGCAGTCCCAGAGTGAGCAGTGTCCCAGCCAGTGAAGGATGCCCCACGTCAGGCAACAGAAACTATAGGGGAGCGAAAAATGGCTTTCCCCCACCCTTCTAGGTTCTTTGGATGAGCTATGAATTAAATTGACATAAGGCAGCTTAACAGGAGAAGAAAAAACATTTTAATTACACATACGCATGGAGTCCTGCAAAATATGAGATGGGTCAGATGACTGAAGTATATGTAGTCCTGAGCTACAGAAAAGAAATGGGGCTTCTGGGGGTGGTGGCAACGAAGTTATGGGAGGGTTTAGGAATTGTACAGTGAATAAAGGCTGTCTCGTTTATGCAGATAAAGTTTCTCAGATTATAAAAGTTTTGTGGAGCAGCCTTCTTCCTGATATAGATATGTTACTAATGTAGATTTCCTTTATAGATGTAAATTTACTTTACAAAAGGTCAACTTTTCTGGGCTACCCCTAGTCTGCAGTTTCTCAGAATAACCAGATCAAAATATGGGGAGGCATTCTGGTCTCCGAAAGCCACATTTTGGGATGGTGTGTCCTGAGCCCCATCGCACCCTTTGGATTGTTGTGGAATTCAAATATCCAAAATTTGATGAAGTGGGGCCGGCCCATGGCTCACTTTGGAGAGTGTGGTGCTGATAACACCAGGGTCACGGGTTTGGATCCCTATATAGGGATGGCCAGTTAACTCACTTGGGAGAGCATGGTGCTGACAACACCAAGTCAAGGGTTAAGATCCCCTTACTGGTCATCTTTTTTAAAAAAAAAACAAAAAACAAAATTTGATGAACTGGAGAGAAATTGTTGAAGCCAGAATTTTACAATATTTCCCTTTTAAAAGTTGTAAAAGTCAGCTTTTGCTTTAAGAACTTTAAGCAGAAAACCACGGTTCCCCTACACCCCCAAATAACCCATTGATAAGCTTGCTTTTTGTTCATTAATTTTTTCATTTCCCATCTGAGGTTGATATTCAGGGTAGACTAGTTGAAAATGTAGGTTGTAGAAAGTCTGTCTTTTCTGTCCTCAGTTACCCACTAGATGAAGAATGCCAATTGTAGCCTTCTGGGCTTTCGAAGGTATGAATCTAAATGGCTGATATTTAATGTGTACTTGTTTCTGGTCACCTCCTACTCCACCTCCCAACTTTTTCATTTCCCCTTTGTTTGCCTTCTCATTTTCGGCTCCTTTGTTTAAAATGTATGATTTGAAGAAGTTTTCTTAACCTATTAATGTAAATTAAGTGAAAAGCTTTTTTACAGGTGTTTGCTGGTTGTTTGTGTGAGTCTTACATTCACTACAGCAGCCCTTTTGTATTTGGAAATTCACTAAATTATTAGTAGAACTGACCCCTTTCAGAAGTATTTGCAAGTAGCAGATTTAATGTTTGACAGGTTGTCCATGTAGGAGTTCTCTTAAGTGTTGGTATTCCCATTTATTTCTTAATTCTTGGGTTTTGGCTCAAGGGCTTTCACATTTACTGAACTGTGTAATAGAAGGTATGAAGAATCTTAGAATCTTAGTTTGAAGAGATTTTAGAACTATCACCTGATGCAGGAGTCTTTGCTTGGCCATTTGGAGATTTTGAGAATCCTACTACATTCTGTGTTGCTAAAAAGTTTTGAATATTGAGCCTATGATTTCTCCTAAAATTCCCCCTATCCCCACCCCTGGCTCACTTCTGGTTCTGAAATTGGGAGCTACGTTGGATTAACTTAATTTTTTTACCCTTCAAATACATGAAACCAATCCTCCTCAGTCTTCTTTTTCTAGCGAACTAGCCCTAACTCTTTAATAAGCTTTTCAGAGAACAATAATACTTAAGTATCATTGTCAAAATGCAGGACCCCAAACTGAGTCTTCTGTTTTGGATGGGGAATGACCAAAGAAGTAGACAGCAGTGCCGTTGTGCCGGGTATATCATGTTCCAGTAGGGTGGCTTGAGGAAGCCCGTACTTGCTTTTGGATGCTGTGTCACACATGGACATAGAAGAGAAGTATAAGGACACAGGCCTGCAGAAGACCGTTGTTTACTCTCACCAATGTTTGGAGGATGATGGTAATGCTTTCCTGTGCATGAATGAGCTGCAAACCACATTAAACATTGGCATCTGATAGTCCACATGTATGGGTGTAAGTTTCCACTGAATCTGCATCTACCTGATCCGTCCCATTATGTGTTATCCCATATTTGACTTCTGGGAGGAGAGAACTACAAAGTCCTGCAGAAATACTGAGGTGCACGATAAGTAATCATAGCTGTTTCAGTATTATTCTAGGAGTGCATTGTCATCAGCTGTCTTCATTGTGCTAAAAGTGTCTGTGCTTTTCGGTGAGGAATCCTGAACTCTGTCTCTAGCCAGAGACTGATTTAGCAAATTCTGCAATCTTTCTGCCTCATCTGTGTTGAATGCTAAAATGATTAACTTTGAGATGGGTAGTGTTGACTGCCTTCACATTCTGAAGTTCTTAATTTTAATTTCTGGCCTAGAGAATTTGAGACCATAGACTGGAGAAGTCTTTTAGTTAATAAAAGGAGTTAAAATTCTCAGAGTCATTTGGTTTTTGTGCTTGAATGAGTATGAGAGAATGCTGCCCCTGTGGTTTGGGTCTGACGCTTTATATGTTGAGACTGCAGAGGTTTGACCTAGTCAAACCAGGCTTTGTGTATTGGGATCTCCAATACCAAGGGCTCTAAAATCCTACAAACTACTTTGTTTTTTGTTTTTTTTTTGACCGGTAAGGGAATTGCAACCCTCAGCACAGTGTGGTCCGCACCATGCTCAGCCAGTGAGCGCACCGGCCATCCCTATATAGGATCCCCCTATATAGGATCCTAACCCGTGGCCTCGGCGCTACCAGCGCCGCACTCTCCCAAGTGAGCCTTGGAGCCAGCCCCCTATAAACTACTTTGGAAGCACCCGAGCCATTACTCTATGTGTGACCTGGTATATCCCATGGGACTCAGTTGCATGTCATTATGGGTTTTCTCCAGCTCCAGGTGGATTTGGCTTCCATCCTATCTCTGGCTTCTAATTGGTCCTCCTTTCATTCCCCCACCCCATTTTCCCCTTCCAATAACTTTTCCTTTTCTGTTTGAGGCAACAAAGTCCCCACTTAGTCCACATGGAAGTTTTGCCTACTTGGCTCTTTGGAGTGGGGTGAAGTGGGAAAGGAAGTGTTTAGTCCTGTCTTAATCACGGATTATTGGGGATGTGTGTTTCAATTTCCTTAGTCTCAATTTCCCCACCTGTAATTTTGGACAATGATAAGTGGCCAGCAAGTGCCAGTGTCTACAAAACATGCTTGGAGATTTTTGGACAAAAGGTGCTGGTTGAAAATGTTTTCTAACATGCCCTGGGGGGATGTCCTTAGATTACCAGAGTGTTCCAAAACTGATGTTGGGGTCACTTCAGAACTAATCAGAATTCTGTCTGGAATTTGCTTTTTATAATGTCCTCAGCCTAACAACCCAGGTCTGTAATTTTGCTGTAAATATTAGGAATCTTTGATTCTGTCTCTAGATTGGCAATCTGATCATTCATATTTAGACAGGTGTGTCACTGCTGCACTAGCTTCTTCATCTGTGAAATGGGGTTAATGATACTTCTGGGAAGTACTTGTAGGACGAGTTGGGGTGCTCAGAGCTATGTAATTATGCCATATTATATATTTTAGCATTAGCCCAAACACTTCAACTTAAAATTCAGAGGACCTTAGAGTCTGGGGCTTTCATTTTTTTACTTATGGACTTCATGAGTATATGGAACATTTTTAGATAACAAAGTTCGTAATCAAAGAAAGCACCGAAACACTCAACTAGACCTATCTTACCTAACTTTCCTGGTAATTCTGTAGCAGTTTTGATAAGGGTACTCTGTGAGACTTGTATTGTTTTTGTGTTTTGGAAGAACTTCTGATGGGATGGAGAAATACCTGGCAGCACAAAGAACAGAACATAATGAGAATCAGTTTTTATATGATTTTGTGTGAAGTATCTTTGGTTTTGTATCGCTATACCTGGGAGGAAATATACCTAGGTGTTACTGGTGGGTTGTATTTGGATTGTATGTAGTATGGGTAAGTTATTTTTTCTTTATATTTTTCCTCATTTTTCACATTTTAAGCAACACACACTTTTAATAGAAGCATTAAGGTTTTTGAAATGAAGATGCAGTTTATGGTTTTCAGGTTCTCCTCCTTGAGAGAATATTGGATTCAAGAAGTGTTGAACTTGGGGATCAGTTATACTGTTAAAGAGAGGGGAAGAGGGTGGAATTAGGTTTGAGGGCCTTTTATGTGCCAGGCAGTGAGACAGGGCTGAGCTGATCATGTAAGGATTCCAAATGGATAAGTTTGCCAAGTTTGTGGTAACAGGCATGAGAGATGCCTTTGAGGAGAACAGTTGCCTAGTGCAAAGGTGAAGATGACAGACTATGGTTGTACTTACTACATATCCCAGCAATTCTTAGGAATGTGCAAAAAGAGAAATCTATAGAATTTTACCTATTATTCAGAGCAGTGAAATTATAGTAGCTATAAAAAGTAGCTGATATTTATTGTGTACTTAACTTGCCAGGCTCTGCTGTAAGTGCTTTTTATGTGTTAGTTAATCTCATAAATGTGTACAGTATATAGTACTATCCCTACTTTGTAGATGGGGAAACTGAGACAGAAACCTAAGTAACTTGTCCAATGTCCCACAATAAGTGATGGAACCAAGATGTCAGTGGCTTTTAGTCTTGATCTCTGACTCTTAACCACTTTGCTACACCAAAGAGAATGATTATCTTTGGAGTCTTAGAGAAAAAAACTAGGACTTCAATTTAAAATTGGAAATAACTAAGGTCAAATAAAATTAACAGATAATGAGTTAATTAGCAGTCTAAACAGTGCACATACTGACAGTCCAAAGATAGTCTTACTGGTTCATCCAGCTAGTTAACTAGACCCTTAAAGATGAAAAAGTATTTTGATACAGTGAGCTTTTGGGATAATGAATTTTCATGTCCTCCGAGGGTAAAAATTCGGTGCATTTGTGGTGAAGATTAATGAATGTTTGGGAGGAGATGATCAAGTGACCCAGTCATGGCTTACTGTGTGGCAAAGCAGTGTCATTCCATGGTTTCCTCACCAGATGGATGGGTGGACTCATTGGCTCTACTATTTGTTCTGTCACCCTCTGCTTACTGCGTAGAAGATGGAGGAAAAGTACTTCCTTTTACAGGGGGATGGATGTGTTCGGGTTGACGCTGTAGGGTTGACAGATAGAAATAACAAACACCTATTTGGACAGAAAAGACTTTCTTCTTGCAGTGAGCTTAAGCTTTAGGAAGGCTACTGAGCCCTCAACTAAGGGACAGGGACAAAATGAAATTCTCAAGCTGTCATCTACATTTTACTAAGTGCTGGTCAGTCCTTACCATTCAATACTATCTTCATTGCATGGACAGGAAACTGAGGCCAAGAGGGGCTAAGTGACCTGCTCTGACCACCCTCCTAGAGTTGCTGGGCCTGAGAATCAGGGTGTGGGATGCCAAAGCTGCCCCTTTTACTTGACCGTCAGCCTGTGTAACTCCCAAGAGTCCCCCCATTGGGAAAGTCTTTTAGTTTTGCTTTGGAAGGTGCGTGGAGAGAGACAATGTGGTTCAGAGGCAATGGCATGGGTTTCAGACTCAGATATTGCTTGGCTTACAACCTGCTTCCAAATAATCTTCATCTTCCCTCTCTTTCCCATATATCCTTTAAAAAAATTGTGTTAGGCTGTGAGTGTCTCTTGAGTGGTACGCTGGGAAGTGGGAGTAGTCCAGGGCCATCCACAGCCCGGTGCCATTGGCGCCCTGTTTCTGTGTACCTGGTAGCCATGCCTTGGAAAATTGAGGAAATCAAGGACTCTCTGCACATGGCCAGGCAAAAGGATGCCAGATCTGTCAAGATCAAGAAAAGTAAGGATAATGTGAAGTTTAAAGTTCGATGCAGCAGATACCTTTTACCTTGGTCATAACAGACAAAGAGAAGGCAGAGAAATTGAAGCAGTCCCGGACCCCAGGTTTGGCAGTGAAGGAGCTGAAATGAATCTGAGACACTGATTTGAACTGTATTAAAATTTAAAAAACTCAAAAAAAAAATCATGTTAGCCTATAGCAATTCTTTGTTTTAACTCCCTTTACATATGTTGCTTGTATGAAGTGGTGGCGCATTAGCCTTTTTTTGAGTAAATGATTCTTAATAGATGGACAGCACTTGTGTCATTTTAGCATAGGATTATCTACAGGGTTATTAATATTTGTTTTAAAATAGTCGAATTTCTGTTTACTTAAGTAAAAGGGCTCCTTGGGGCAGAAGTCCTGTAGTGTTTAGAACCTTTAGTATTTTCACCAAAACCATTCAAGCTTGCTGAACTTAAGTTGGACTAGTTCACTTCTAAGTATAGGTTTCTTCTTATGTAAAATGAGAAAAGTACTTCGTGGGATTGTTGTGAGGGTTAAAAGATAGGGGTTGCCACATAAGACAAAGGTTGCTGTCTTACCTGTCCTTAATTTGCAGAGACTTTTCAGATAGAAGGGAGAAAGGAAAAATTCTAAGTATTTCTACATTCTTCCTCTATACAAGACTGGGGCAGTGGTCCTAACTGGGTTTTTTTGCCCCCCCCCCCACACCCTGGGACTTTGGCAATTCAGGAAACATTTTTAGTTGTTATAACGTGAGGTTGGGAGGTGGGGAGCGGTGGTGGTTTGCTACTGGCATCTAGTGATTAGAGACCAGAGATGCTGCTAAACATCATATAGTGCACAGGACCCACTTCCCACAATAAAGAATTATCCGGCCCCAAATGTCAATGTTGGGAGGTTGAGAAACCCTGCATTAGGCAGAATTACTCTACTTTTTTTGTCCACTAAAATTCCTTTATTTCGTGTTTACTGAGTGACTTTAAACATTTGAAACATACAAGTGAGAGAATTCCTAACTTAGTTACTACTATCTCTATTTACTGCACCTTAAGTTAGAGGAGTGGTGTAGGGCTCTGGGCTGCTGGCAGATCACTCTCTCTCTGGGAGAGCCATGCAGGGCTAGACTGTCAGAGGGTCAGACCTCCTGTATTCCATCAGCCCAGAGGCTTGTGACCTCTGTGAAGAGATGATATAGTTGCTCCCCTGGCTTTCTTGAACCTTCTTCATATCCCTCGCTTCCCTTTTTATGGTCCCAGCTATTGTTTTGCAGTTACTGAGGTGGTGAGCTGCCCCTTCCCTACTTACTTCCATTTCAAAATTTCTTATGCTCCCTGTGCCCTCAGCCTGGCATAAATATAGAGTTTGCATCCCTCCTCATCACTGTCACAAGAGGGCATGTGTTTTCTTAGGACCCTTGCTGCCTTCTGAAATCCTAGGTCCCTGGGGTGTATGTTGGCCAAGTGCTTTGCCTGGTGTCTCCCAGGCTTGTTTGTTCATACCTTTATGCAGGGAGCTCCTCCCTCCTCCTCTTCCCTCACCCCCTCCTCCTCCCTGATTGCCTCTTCCTCCTTCACAAAACTTGTCTTGATTTCCTCCCCAGTTGAATGGGGTCTCTTTCTTTGACTCCCCATAACAGGTGTGATTTCTCAGGGAACTTGTCATGTGTTAGTCTCTTACCCCCATATCTCATCAGATTGCAAGCTCTTTAGGGCAGTTTTCTATTTGCTTCTAATTGGTCCCTGGAAACACCTGAGTATAGTTCCTCACCCATGATGGGCATGAAACAGACAGTTAAAAGGTAACAAATTACGGTTTTTTGAGGGGAAGTAAAAATAATTTATTTTTCATATTATGTTTTCATACGTCCTTTTACTTTAATGTTCCTATATGTTATCTTGTTATGATGATGGTGATGATGGTGACGCCAGAGGTTTTCAAGTGTTTTTTTAATTCACACTTTTAAATTACCAGGTTCTTAAATTAAATGATCTGGTTCACTGCTGTCATTATGTTAAACTAATTGTAAACCAATCCTGCCCCCCCACCAGCTTTCTATAATCCTTTATTTTTTTATTTTAACATTTACTTGTACATATCTGTCGGGTACACAGTACATATGCTACACAGTGATTCACTTATGGTAGATAGCATGGTTTTGTACCTATTAATCCACCTCTCCTCCCCCATCAGCCTCCGGTAACCATTATTCTACTCTCTACTTCTATGAGACCCACTTTATTTTTTTGGATTCCCCATATGAGTAAGATTATGCAGTATTTATCTTTTTTTTTTTTTTGGCAGCTGGCCGATACAGGGAACAGAACTCTTGACCTTGGTGTTATAACACCATGCTCTAACCAGATGAGCTAACCAGCTAACTCAGGTATTTGTCTTTCTGTGCCTGACTTAGTTCACTTAAACATGAAGGGCTAAACCAGTTCTTGCCGTTCCTAAATTCAGAAAGGGAAAGAACCCTTCACAATATTCCAGTCTTCTCTGGCACTGAACTCTGCTGGCAGAAAACCAAATTTCAAGAATTTTTTAAAATACAAAAAGTTTAAAGTTGGCAATATATCATTGTTCACTAAATAGTGAACTGTTGGTGGTTAGATGTGTACTGCAACTTGGAAATGACCCTAAGTGTGGTGCTTCCAAAATTTTAGTCTTATTTGTAATTAATCTGCGATTTACAGATGAACACAAACCTTTTCTGAAATATATGGTATTGGTTAACTAAATAACCAGTTATTCCCGTAAAGTTAGTAGTCTGAGGTAGTCAGTATACTAGAGTAATTAAGAGCTTGGGTTTTGCCAGTTACATTGCTGGGGTGCTTTCAATACTTAGCAACTTTGTCATTTGGGCAGTTGAACTCACTGCGCTGCACTTTTCTCATCTGAAAAACGTAAATAGTAACTCTTATTGGTTGTTGTGAGAATTAAAAAATTACGAAATGTGTTCTAGAGCAGTGCTTGGTGTTTAGGAAGTGTTTTATAAATGGTAGCTATTATTACTTTTGCATAGAACAAAATATACATAGAGGGCAGAAAATAGGAGGCTGATGTTTTTTGAATTGGTTAAAATTTGATAGATAGGAAGACTAAGGTCAAGGGTGAAATCTTAGCAGAGACCTTTTGTAAGCTTTTATACTAGGATCAATAGCCACTGCTTACTGCCACCTGTGTTGAGCTAGGGATGTTTCTGTCTGATTTTGAATCCAGACTTCCTCCCTTGTGAGTGAAGTCCTTAATCTTTATGCCTCAGTTTCCTCACTTATAAATTGGGGTAATAATGATCTGGTGTTGTTGTGGGAACTACATGACTTAATAAGTATAAGGTGCTTTAAATGCCTGGCACAGAGTAGAGTCAGTGTTGAAGAAATGCCATTATTCATAATTACTATCATTTATTCAGCTTGTACTCGGGGCCAGGTACTGTGCTAGGCTAGTTGTAGACGTTATTTCATTCTCACAGCAACCTTTCAAGGTAGATATTACCATCACCATTTTACAGGCAAGGAAATAGAGACCCAGAGATGTAGAGGAACTTGCTCAAAGTTGTATAGCTTGTTGTGGCAGAGGTTTAACTGACCCTACTGCTTTTTCTACAGACATGTGCTGCTGTGGGTATGTGATGTGCATGTATTGGGTACCCAGGGAGGGGGCAGTGGTTCACGTATAGCTCATCGTGATGGCTGGGACCAATGTCAGGCCCCTGAGAGAGCAGGGTAGGCCCTCAGTAGAGAGGGTGTGCCTGACTTTCCAGAGGCCCTTCCTGCAGGAGGGACCAGCCCTGCCCAGTTGTAGAGAGCAGTGATTAGAGGTGAGAAATTTAGTTTAAGGGATTGCCCAGACATGACATCTTCTAAATTTTCATCTGTAAAAATACTCTGCCAGAGTCATGGTGAAAAAATTTTCATTGTAGTCTTAGCAGGGTATTCATTCCAATAGTGTTTGACAAGCAGATTATGAAGCTAAGTAAAAACAAAACTGACCAGGATGACGATTTTTTTTTTGAACAACCTTAGCAGTGTAAGTAATGCCTGTTTCTCTTCCCCATGGATTGCAGTATTAAACCATGAAGTAGGTCTTTAAAAGTTGTCTTTCTGTGTTAAAGGGCTTTTTATTAGAAACAGTTAATTGAATTTTTTCCTAAATATTAAAAGAAGGTTGTGATGTAATGGTTCTTCTTAGTAGCCTACAGAAAAATTTTATCATGCTAAGTTCACATTGTATTAGTCTGTTTTGTGTCGCTGTAGCAGAAATACCTGAGACTGGGTAATTTATAAAGAACAGAGGTTTATTTGGCTTGCTATTCTGGGACAGCTGCTTCTGGTGTGGGCCTGAGGCTGCTTCTACTCATGGGGGAAAGCTGCAGGCAGCCGGCAGGTACAAGCAGATCACATGGTGAGAGGGGGAGAGAGAAGGGGGAGGGGGGAGGGAGCTAATAGAGCGAGAACTCACTCATTAATCCCCCCACCTAGGGAGAGCATTAATCCATTCATGAGAGATCTGCCCCCATGACTCAATGGCTGCTGTCACATTGGGGATAAGATTTCTGCATGAGTTTGGGGGGGACAACACATCCAAATTCTGTCACACTTCTTATCTTCTTTCTTCCTAGGAGGAACAATGAATGGGGACCAGTATTTTTCCTAAACTTTTTTTTGATTAGTTAATGTGGAATTAGGCCTTATGGTTTCTTTATTGAAAGGTTCTTTTGATGCATTTCTGACATCTGATACTTAATTTCAGGCAGATAAAACAATGTCAGATGCCTGACAAGGTAGATGTTTTATATATTTAATTGTTATGAATTGTAAATGATATGAATTTAGGCATAGAGTCTTAGATTTTAGTGAATGATGCGAAATTGACGTTGAATTTGTAGAGGTTTTTTTTTTTTTCTTTTTAATTTTTTTTGAGAAATTGGACCAAAGCCACTTTTTAAAATCATACACTTAGAGTTACTTACAAATTGTGTGTGTTCTCCTTTGCTTCTTAGGTTTGTGTTCACTTTATTGAACATGGGACTGTTCATTTGTGAGTATATAAGTGAGGTTTGTTATCTTTGCAGCAAGGCAATTATATGTGCTTGTACATAGTTGTGTAGATATGAACCAGTTAAATTGCTGAGTCCTCTGTTACAGATTACCCCAACACAAAGCAAAGCTTTGTGGTGTTATTGGGAAAACTCTAAAGGAACTTTGTCATGAACAATTTTATTAAAAAAGTGAAACTTCTTTAAATTTCACTGTAAAGTCACACAGCTATAGAATATCCAATCTTGGTATCCTGTCATACACCTATCATGTGGGCTCACAGCTTGATGTTCAAGAACAGTTGTCAAGTATTAGATTGTAAAATAGTTCATTAAGAGAGTAGGTGTAAAACTTTTCATAATTAAGTTCCCAACCTTGATAGTAGTGAGTGCTTTGTTTGGTCCAGTGCTTTGTAACTTTATTTTTATGACCCTGGGTGTTTGGCACAATATGTATAGCATGCTTTTCCACTGATGTGCGCCTGTGATGAGGGAAGAGTTCCTATCATTTATTTTAAGACTTGTGAATTCTTTCCTTTGTCATTCAGAAAGTTACTGTTACTAGGTATTTTTTAGGTATGGAATGGATAAAGACATGCACATTCATATTTTTTCAAAGCAACTTTATTGGGATATAATTCACATACCATACAACTTACCTGCTTAAAGAGGACAATTCAGTGGTTTTAGTGTATTCACAGAGTTGTACAACTATCACCATGATCAATTTTTGAACATTTTCATCATCTGCAAAGAAATGCATACCCATTATCAATCATTCCCTGTTCCCTCCCACTCTTCAGACCTAGGCATCTACTTATCAACTTTCTGTGTTTATGGATTTGCCTCTTCTGGACACATATCACATAAATAGCATCATACAGTATGTGATCTTTTCTGAGTGGCTTCTTTCACTTAGCATAACATTTTCAAGATTCATCCATGTTGTATCAGTACTTCATTATTTTTTCTTACCAAATAATATTCCATTATATGGAAATACTACATTTTATTTATCCATTTGAGTTGATGGAGATTTGAGTTGTCCCCCTTTCTGGAATTATTGCCATTATGAATAATGTTGCTGTGATCATTCATGTATAGTTTTTTTGTGTGCACATGTTTTCATTTCTCTTGGTTTGGGTGTATTCCTAGAAGTGAAATTGCTGAGTCATATGGTAATACATGTTTAACCTTTTAAGGAACTGTTCTCCAAAGTGATTGTACCATTTTATGTTCCTACCATGCAGAGTATGAGTATTCTAATTTCTCCACATCCTCGATAACATCTGTCTTGTCGGTGTGAAGTGATATCTCATTGTGGATTTGTTTTCCAATTTTTCTGATGGCAAATGATGTTGAACATCTTTTCATGTGCTTATTGGCTGTTTGTATATCTTTAGAGAAATATACAGATTCTTTGCCCATTTTTAAACTGTTATTTGTCCTTTTATTACTGAGTTTTAAGAGTTTTTTATATATTCTAGGTACAAGTCTTTTATCATATGTATGATTTGCAAATAATTTTCTCATTCTGTGGGTTATCTTTTCACTTTTTTGGTGGTGATGTCCTTTTTTCCTTTTCTTTTTTAAAATTGTAGTTACACATAACAAAATATACTGTGTTAACCACTTTTAAATGTAGTGTTCAGTGGCATTAAGTGCTTTCACATTGTTGTGCAACACATCACCACCATCCATCTCCAGAATTCTTTTCATCTGGCAAAACTGAAACTCTGTACCCATTACACAATAACTCCCCATTCCCTCCTCCCCCTATCCCCTGACAGCCACCATTCTGCTTTCTGTCCCTTTGAATTTGACCACTCTAGGTACTTGGTATGTGTGGAATCATACAGTATTTGTGCTTTTGTGACTGCTTGAAGACTTAGTACAAAGTCCTGAAGGTTTACCCATGTTGCAGCACGTGCCATATTCCATTGTGTGTGTGTATGTATATGTAAATGTGTGTGTGTGTGTATATCTATCTATCACGTCTTGTTTATTCATCTGTCAGTGGACACTTGGGTTGCTTTTACTCCTTGGCTATTGTGAATCATGCTGCTGTGAACAAGGGTGTACAAATGATGGTAGTGTCCTTTGAAGCACAACAGTTTTTAAATTTGATGAAGTATGGTTTATCTATTTTTTTTGTTATTGTTGTTGCTTGTGCTTTTGGTATCATATCTAAGAAACCATTTACCTAATCTGGGATCACAAAGATTTATGCCTATCTTCTAAAAGTTTAATAGTATTAATTAAACTTTATCTTTTCTTCTAAGAGTTTAATAGTATTAATTCTTACATTTAAGTCTTTGATCCATTGAGTTAATTTTGGTATATGCTGTGAGGTCTCATTCATATTTATGGAATGGTGGCTCTAAACTTAGGCTCCACTTGTTAGGTCTGTTTTGGTTATGCTGAAAAGTTGGAGCGTAAAATTTTTAGTAGGGATTTATTGTCTTCTACAAAGCTGCTACTCTGCCATCTCGCAGGACCCCAAGTCCGGCCTCTCTTGTTGCTGCGTGATTGAGAACACAGGAAGAAAGACTTTGGCAATGATGATTTTATGTCCATTTCACTTTCCTTTATTCGCCATGATGGCTTCATTTTTTTCTCACTTATCCACCTCCACCACATAACTTATGTTAGGCAGAAAATTCCCCTGCAGCTCAGTAAACCTCTTTGGGATGTGGAAGTCATCCTACCTGCGTGAAGACATTGTCCCTTCCCTTCTTATTCTGAACCACATACCAGGTACAGTGTTGCCCCAAGGAAGTCTTGGTGTTGTACCTCAAGGCAATGTACCTCCCATTTAAGAAATTGAAAAGATATGAACAAAGAAAATGACAGTGGTATTATCAAAGCATGTAGGCTTCGCAACACTTCAAGGGAAAAATAGTTTTAGGCTCTTTCCTCATTTGCTGGACCAATCACTAAACGGCAAGCCTTTCCTGGTTTTTCCAGTGTTGACAAATAAGTTTTGCTCTTCAGTACGATCAAAAAGAATAGCCCCACACCATTTTGAAGGATTCCCCTGGCTTGCATGTGTGTAAAGTACACCCAGATACTCTGTGTAATCAGAGATTCTCAGGGTTTCAGTTCCCCTTGCTGTTTAATAGCAGTACTTGAATTCCTAGAATAAAATGCTTAGCGTTATGGAAGGATTGGTGTTCCTGGTTTAGCTACTTACATTTTAAACCTCCTCTTACTTTCTGGAGGTACAAAGATGGAAGATGTTATCAATTTTTAAAAAAGTGGTGGACATTATTTTGTTAAAAATTCTGAATGTGATGTAATTAAAGGTTCTTATCAACTATCTGTTGATGGGCTTGAGTGCTGGGCACAAGAAAAGCATAAACTTGGCTACTTGTTCTTTCCAGAGCCTTCCTGACTGCCAGTTTCCACCTTCATTCTAGGTCCTCTGGTTTCAGAATGATTGATACTTACTCCACTAGCACACATTTACTAACCCTGAAGCTTCTCATCTGTAGCTTCCTCTTATATAACCCAGTGCCCCATGGTGAAACTTTGGATCTGTGGTCTCTTCCCAGGTTTTAGCCAAGGCCCACAACCAGGTCTGAGAAGGCAGGGCCACTGTGGGTTGGCCCAACGTCCATATACTTCATATAGCTCTACAGGTTGTGAAGACTTAAGCAGTTTTAAAACTCATTGTTTTAGCTACTCATTGCCATTTGTTGGCCGTGCCTCTTTACCATTACGGTCTAATCATTGTAGTTCAGTACATTATTGAATTCAAATATTGAGCTTCTACGAAGAGCAAGGCTTTGGGCTGGCACATGAAGATGAGGCATACGGAGGACTTGCCCTTGAAGAGTTTGCATGAGTGTATCTTAGTCCCAAGATACATTTGTGAGTAATTGTGGTAGATCCACAAGGCATCTATAGTAGTACTGTGTGAATCCAGGGACAACTTTGGGAAGAAGGTTGAGCCTGCAGGGCTTTAAATGAGTGGAGGTAATGGCACTCAACAGTATTTTGTATTATTTCAGTTTACAAGATACTTCTATATGTTCCACTTCTGTTAACTTCATCTTCACAACCACCTACCCTGCCAGTTCCCATTTGTACCTGTCGTCAGTAGGTGGCTGTGTCCCCATTTCACAGATGAGGAAACTGGGCTTCTATCTGAACATGTGATTTGTCACAACTGAGATTTGACTCTAGATGGTGTGAATCCAAATTCCCCTGTCCCTTTTCCAGGAAGTAGTAGTAGCATGAACAACAACAAAAAAAACAGAGGATAAGCTCAGAAAGTATAGTGAGCTCTTCGGGATTGTGGGAGGATGGGGGAAGAGTGCAGAAAGTAGATGAGAGGGCCCTGTGGTGACAAGGTTTGTTGAGATACAAGTTGTGAGAGCACCCAGGAAGACTGAAGGGTGTGTGTTGTGTGTGTGTGTGTGTGTAAACAGTACAATTTGATTAAGTCTTGACATGTATACATTTATAAAGTGTCACAATAGTCAAGAGAATGAACTGAAAAGTTTCCTTTGTGTCCTGTCAAAGGGCTTTTTAAAAAAAGAACTTTTTATTTTGAAATCTTTTCAAAAGATAAACTTAAAGAATAATTAAAAATAACTTCCTATACCCTTTACCCAGATTCACCAATTTTTAACACTTTACCACATTTGCTTGCACTGTGTGTGTGTATATATATTTGTAGATAAATATATTTACACACACACTTTTCTCCCCAGCCTGTTCAAGAGTAGCTTATAGAAGTGGTGCTTCTGAATTCCTTAATGGTTCAATGTATGTTTCTAAAAAACAAGAGAAATCTCTTATGAATTTATAGCACAGCTATTACATTCAGGAAATTATTGTTAATGCAGTATTTTTTATTCCATGCTCTGATTTTGTCAGCTTCCCAATAATGTCCTTCATAGCAACTTTCTTTTTTTCCAGGTATAGAATCCAATCCAGGGTAACACAGTGCTGTCTTTCTTTAGTTGCCTTTGATTTGAACAGTTCCTCAGCCTTTCTTCATCTTTCAAGCCATTAACAACTGGGAAGAGTCCAGACCAGCTATTTTAAAGAGTGTCCAAGGTAGGCTGGCTGGTTAGCTCACTTGAGAGAGCATGGTGCTTGGTAACACCAAGGTCAGGGATTTGGATCCCTGTACTAGCCAGCCACACAAAAAAAAGTGTCCAAGCGTGTCTGGGCTTGGGGAGATGATAGGAGTGAGGTGGATGCAAATGGTGTTGGGGAGAGTTGGGGGCGGTGGCCTTGTATTCTGAATCTGAGAGGCGTAGGTTAAAAAAAAAAAAAGTTGCCAATATTTTTTCTCCTCTGGAAGTCACAGAGGAGGAAAAATATTGGTAAAATTGTATGGGTGTGGATGGAACTGGAGAAGAAAGAGGGGGTGATTGCAGTGTTTCTCACACTGAAGATCTGGAAAATTAAATAAAGAGGAGGGAGATAGAAAGAAAAAACTGGGAAAGGGCTGTGTCATGTCCTGGGGTCATATGTGTACATTTCTTCTTACTGGACACTATGATACCCCTGGGGGTAATAAGTCTATTTAGAAAAGAGGATGTGAAATTTTAGGAGTTTTAGACCCTGTAGCCAGATTGCAGTCCATTGCTGTGAGGAATGCCCTCACCTGTCCAGTGCCAAGGAACGGACACAGAGACACGAGGTATGGTGAAGACAGGCTTTAATGGCAACCTTGCAAATTCAGATGTCTGTTGGGCAGGCGCACGCAGGGCGGTTACAGCAAGCAGTTTACTCCCTTGTGCACAAATCCCTCCCCCAGTTCCTCCTTGGCTGAGTACTGTGGGATATATAATCTTCCTGGACGTCGCCTGTGTTTTACTACTTCCTTATAAGGCATTTATTGTCCCCTTCCCTGTGGCGGAAAGGGGTGGGCTCAGGACAAGCCCGCCAAAAAGGCCCGCCAGAAGTCCTGAGGAGGAAGAAGAATCAGGAAGTAAAAAGAACAAGGGGACCAGCCACCATCTTGAGAAGTTACCCTCAGGAAAGTGTACTTTCAGGGGGTTATCACACCACAAGTTAGTCAAGCAACTCTTGTTAGGCTGTTCCTGAAAATGAATCATTTAGGCTATTTTCCCACAATTGTATGTAGAGCAGTTGCCAGTGAAGTCACCTTTGGCATGTTGATAGCTCTAGATGGAGGAAAGTTTGTTTTCCAGCTTTAAGGAATAGAGGCTGATATTATCTGGGATAGATTCTGGTGGACCTAGTTTAGGGAAGTTCATGGGTTGGTGTCTGTGCAAGTGAAACAAAGTATCTTTTCCTACCTGAGAGAGCATGCGGACATTCCTTGAGAGGATAGGTTTTGGAAGAGAGGGATAGATGGAGTTATCAACTTTATTATGTAGTCTAGTTTTCATTCTGTGGGTATTTGACAGTTCACCAAGTGCAAGGAGTTACATCTGGATCTTCTACATAGTAGAGTCAAGAAAACTTAGGCATCTTTTGTGACATGGATTCTGTTTATAACCCCTGTGATACAAAAATGAATTTAGACTTTCTTTTACTAAATATGTGCCCTGATAGCAGAGAACATTGCAGGGTGTTGGACAGGAGCTCTCTCACTGGTAGGACGGCTTTAGGAGGTATTAGATTTTCATTTTTGTAAACTGTATATCACTTATATTAAACCATCATAACTGCCTGAGACCAGTGCTCTTACTTACTTCCTTTGTTAGGAGACTTGTGAATATCACATCTTTTAAAATTTTTACAATGTTTTGAGGAGTGGGATTAGTTAAAAATACATCGTATTACCTGAATGTCTGTTGGCTAGGATTTGGTTTTTTTGGTTATCCTTCCTCAATAGAATATGTCTTATAGCAGGGATCTTCTAAAATAGTCTTAGGTTTTAAAATAGAAAGTAGTAAAGATGAAAAAGACTTTCTGCCCTGGTCCATGTTCGGGTACATCATTTAAACTCTCTTGTCTCACTTCCAGTATCTATAAAATAGAGTTGATAATCTGTATTGTCCTGGATTCCTTTTGACAATGTATATGTGAAGTCATGTCTTCAAATGGTAATAGGAAGGTTGGTACTTACATAATGTATCTGTCACAAGCCACATTTTCCTTTAATTTAAATCTAAAATATTTAAAAGTGACAGTTGCCTTATGTAAAATCACCACAAGATCATATAACCACTTTCCCCTTTGACAAAAATTAGACTTTTTAATTAAGTCTAAGCTAATGGAGATTTGGGTATTATAAAAAGCTCTTGTTTTACATCAGAATTTTCTACTAGGCCACATACAGATTTTCTGCTCTTACTGTCCTAAGTATTAATGGTGGGAAATTGTGGACACTTAGAATTTGCTGGAATTGCTGGAAAAGTAATCCATTAGCATTGGGAACTGCAAGCAATGTAAATTGTTCATATCATATTTATTTTATTTTCATTAGGTGGAGAAAGAAAGATCCCTTGAGTTAGAGTTTTTGGATGACACCTTTAGTACTTAATCATTGGTACATTTGTGCATGTCAAATTAGTTCTAGGCCGTAATAAATAATTTATCAATATACCACATTCATGGTAGTCATGATAATGCTTTTATCTCTTTTTTCCTCACTTTGTATCCAGATTAACGTGATATATTATTTGTGATTCTTTCAATTCATTGTGGTAATTCCATTACATTAGGTCTCTAATCAGTATTGTCTTTACTAAAAATCTACTTGATCTGTCACAGCAAAAGGTATTTGTACTTTCATGATTTCTACTGACTTAAATTTTCCAATCAAAACTTTATATATTACTAGACTTTTTGTTACTTTCAAATAGCATTTGAAACCATGTTTTATAATTGATTGGCAGAGATCTTTAGAACACAAATCTTAATACTGAAATTGATATTGTTAAATTTTCTCTCTAATGGATTACCAGAAACATTCTTTGTTATATACATAAAAAACTATGTGCATAACTCTCACAGTATTTCTGTTACTGAAACATTCTCACTGAATGTTGTGATCTCATTTTCTGAGTGGGTAAGTCCATATACTTTCAAAATTTCCAAATAATTTCGGTGGAGTTGATAAACTTTACAAAGTATTAAAGTCCTGTGCAGTGTTCCCCCTGCCAAGTTGCTTGGTTAGCCACCATTTTATTTGTGATGAGATGGTTACTCTGGCCCTGGGATTCCGAATTGTCCCTCCCCTATATCAGAGTGCCATTCTCATAATATATGAATCAGAACTAAAATGTTGTATAAGTCATAAGGTAGGGTTGGCAATATCTGGCAAGTGATATTTGAATATTGTTGTTCTTTGGCAGAGTTTTTGGATTATAAAGCAAAGCATTACTGCAGATTCTGGTAATTTTTCATGAAGTTCCTGTAGTGTACAGTATCTCTTTATGCTCTTAGGAACTTCTTCAGTGATATATATTTGTAGCAATATTAGTTGCTAACAGCTTTGATCATGCTCCTAGCCTGTTTTTTGTTGATGGTACTACCAGGCTGCGATATGGTAACAGTGCCACACTGAAATCTTGGAGCTGAGACTAGGCTACACATCCCCTTATAGCTTCTCCTGCAGAGGATCACCTAGGCCTTGTTTATCTCCAGAGACAGGGAACTTCTTTGACTAGGGTTCCCAAAATATTCTCTTCATGGGATGCACTCTCATTTATCATTGTCCTTCTTAAAGTGTGCTAATAAAGAGCTCACCTAGTCCTCTAAATCTGGTGTGGTCAGTTTTGAGTGCAGTGGGACTTTTTTTTGGTGTCTGGCCAGTATGGGGGTCCGAACCCATGACCTTGGTGTTATTAGGCTGTGCTCTAACCAGACAGCTTGCAGCAGAACTTAATGTCCTGCGATCTGGAAATTGTACTGTAGTTAATGTAGCCTAAGACCACACCTTTTTTTTTTGTTTTTTTTAGTATTTCTGTCTCTCTGGTGGTTCGTATGAAGCTTGCAGTCAGCAAACATTTCTCTGACTGCCTCCAAACACATTTCCCTCAGTTTCCCACATTTTTAAAAAACTCTGTTGAACTTCCAGTTTTATGTTGATTTTTAAACCCAGCATTCTGACTTGTCAACGTAATTTAATTCTGCTGTTCATTTTATTGCTCATCTCATTTTATTTCTTGTTATTGGCAAGTTTGCTGGTCTGTCTTCTGGGTTATGTGATACTTACAGACATACAGAGGGGTTTATTTTCATAACAGTCAGCAACAGTAATAACTAATGCCCCACATGGTCTCCCTAGTGTCTCTTTTATTTATTTAGTTTTTGGCTTCTGGCTGGCATAGGGATCTGAACCCTTGACCTTGGTTTTACCAGCACCATGCTCTTAACCAAGTGAGCTAACAGGCCAGTGTGGGCCCCACCTCCCCCAAACAAAGCCTTTTGTTCATAGAGTGACCTTATCAATGGATAAATATTTTATTGTCACATTTTTGGTAGTTGGAGCAATTCATCTCAATATAATGGTTATGTTATTTTTCTGAAGCCAGTTTTCTGTTTCCATTGTTCCTCTTCCCCTTTTAACTATATTTCATTGTTTTTTAACTTTCCCATTGGAGTACTTAGAGGAAAGGTGAATAAATGCAAATTAGGTGGCTTCGTTTTGATTTAGTAGTACCTTTGATAAAAGAGATTCTATCAGCTGAGAATTTGGCTGTATAAATGTGTTACAGTAGCAGACTTAAAGTCATAAAATGATTGTCATGGGCTTAAACATTTGAATCCCACCCTCGAAGCAGATAGTACCTTGGGGAATCTGTCTGGAGAAGTTGCTTCTTGCTTAGTGAGCAGAGCATCCCCTTCCTCCTCCATCCTTACTAATAGTTCTATTAATTCTTGGGGAATGGGCAAAGTGGGACTAAAGTAGAAAATAATTTTTAAAGTATTGGAATCTCTCAGTAGTAAAAATAAAAAATAGCTTAACTTTCAAAAATCATGTTATGCCAGGCATAGAGGTATACATTTTACATGTATTTTCTCTCCTTTAGTCATCACAACAATTCTGAAGCAATGGCCTGTTATTAACCGCATTTAATAGTTGAGGAAATGGACCCGGGCAATAGTGGAATTGTATGGAGTTGACAGGCGGTTTGGCGATTTTTGTTTGGATATCTTTGAGGTGGGAAAGACAGATTTGCCTTTTGCCAGAAAAGAAAGTCCTTGAGTGGGCTGGCACCTTCCAGAATTGATGTCTCAGCATGTCATATTGAGACCAGCCAGTTCACTTGAAGGTGGTGGTGGTGGTGGTGAAGTAAATAACCCTTCTGTAAGTGTAGCTCTTTCCAATGTTGTGAAATTTGAGAATTTTATTTTAGGATGAAAGATAAATCTTTAATGGAATATATAGGCTTATATTATTACATAAAAGAAAATGCCAAGCTTGTTAATTAGGAGAAATTACACAGATCTTATGTAACACTATATAAAATGTTATGTAATGCTGAAGAATTACATTAATCCATAAAATATCTTTAGAATAGCTTCAAACATACAGACAACAACCACTCTCACAAAGTGCTTTAGGGTTTTAAGGAGTGGGAAGAACCCAGGGTTTTATTGCTTTCTGCTGCTGGAATATCATGGAAATAAAAATTGAGCTTAAGTTGTAGACAGGCTAATAAGACAGCCACCGTTTATTGAGTACTTATTTTGTGCCATATGGTAAGAGCATATCTATTTTTAATTCTTAGTCCATTCATATAAAGTAGATAATGCTGTTATTCCTTTCCTTCAAAGAAGAAATCAAAGCTTAGATATTTTAGGTGGATCATATAAGTTAATAAAAGATACAACCTGGAATCAAATCCAGGTCTCTCTCTCTCTCCAAGTCTCTTAGTTTTTAATATTGCAGTATTCTTGGTTTCCTAACTTTGCTGTTCAATAAAATGAGTTATTGTCCTCTTTACCATTATTGCTCAGCCAAGTCACCTACTAAAACACAATCCTGTAACATGGATCACAATGCCTGGGAGCTTGGAAGAAGGAAGAGTGGGTACTGAAATATGAATTGGTATATCCTTCATGTACATTTCAAGTTCTTAAGTCTTGGAAGGAATATCTAGAACAGCAGAGATGTTATTTTGGCAAGCATGTCACATGTGGATTTCTATTTTGCCAGTGAAAGAATAAGGCTTAATTTGTATGTGAGATCTCAACTTCTCTTGTTCCTGATTAGTCTGAGGCTTACACTCCAAAGCTTTTCCTTCTCTCCAGAGAATTTTACATGTAATACATCTGATTTGTTGTGCCCATGTATGGTATAGAATACCCATGCTTTAATTGCACAGGAAACTCTGAAATTAACAATGAAATACCATGTTTGTTTTTGCTTTCTTCTTATTTATTATTCAATATTGTTACTTAAATCTTTTTTCCTATTTTTAGGTGATAATTTTTCCCCCCGCCAACTCACTTGATATTCTTTCTGTCCTTTTACTCCTTCACCCAAATGTATGTTAGAAGAGAAGGTGTGCTGGCCTGTTGAGGCTTTTGGGTACTGTGGCTCTGTGTCTTGTTGGGTGGGACTGACTTCTCTTTCTGGTTCTTGGATGCTAGGGACATGTTACATGTCTTTTTTTATCACAGAAATCTGAGCTCTTTTTAGTGGTAAACATTCTTAGTAATCTTTCACCTTTTTCATCAGGGATAGATTGTATCCTAAACTGCAGTTTCTCTATCATCCTATTTGAAATACATGCAGGAATTAATGCTTTCCTATATATTTTTTAATGTCTGCTCAGTTATTTATATTTAAAGTAACTTGGATTCAGTGGAGCTGGTGTGGGAAGTTATGTATGTGTTTGCATGTTGGGGTATGGATTCTAGAGCAGAGGGGATTTTCGTTGAAGAAATAACACCTGAGAAGCTCAGGATACTGTCTAGTGTTTCCTGTGAGAACTGACTACTACTGATTGCAGTTGGCGCTGGAGGTTAGTTGTAGTCTGGCCTAGTTACCTGGTTTCTCGTTCCCTTCCCCATCTGTCCCTTCCCTCTGGCTTCTGATCTAGACTGCCATGTAGTGCCAGTTCATTCTTTGCATTGCGTGGGTCTACTTCAGGTTCTACATTTTATTGTGCTGCCTTCCCTCCACACCCCCTTGCACCGAGTCTCACCCATCATCTCTGTCCCAAGTGCAGAAACACAGCTTCATCTCCCTCCTGCATTTCAGTCTTATTCTGCCCCTGTGGTAGCTTCTAAGGGCTTATCTCCATTAATAAATTTGCTTATCATGGCCTTTTCATGCCATCCATTCTGTTACTCCTGCCTGTCAGTAGTTTACTGACAGACTTCTCATCCTTCCTCACGTGCATTTTGCCCTCTGCTGTGCCTCTTCATCTGAAATCCCTTTTCTATCCTCTTTATTAGACCTGCATCGTCTCATTTTTAAGACTCATTTACTCCACAGAACTTTTTAGAAGTATTTATTACTGTCTTTTTATTAATTTTCCATCTCTCTCCTTGCTACTTCAAACATTAGCTCCTCTGCAGAGCTCTCTGACTTTATTTTTTGTTGTGTACTAAGGTGTAGGGTATTCTTGTCTCAGCTAAAGGTACTTGTTTTCCATTTGAGTGAATATTCCAAATAACTAAAGCATTTTCCTATTCAGGAAGAAGATGTTTTTCCTTTGCCTCCCTGCCCCACATCCAATTTATCAGCAAACTGTCATCTTTACCTTCAGGATGTATACGGATCCCTTCGCTTCCCACCTCCTCCACTGCTGTCCCCTCATCCAGCCACTGTGATCTCTCATCTGGTTGTTGCCCTGTCTCCTAACTGGGTTTCCTGCCTCTGCCCTTGCTTCCTGTTAGCCTGTTCTCAGCAGGGCCTGGGTGATGCTCTGCTCCAGACTTTCCCCTGGCTCACGCAGCCTAAAAGCTGAGGGTCCCCCCAGGGGCCCTTGTTACTTCTCTGACCTCACTTCTCCCTCCTTCCCTTCATGTCTCTCTGGTCACACTGGCCTCCTATCAGGCCAGGCATCCTCCTGCCTGAGGGCATTGGCACCATCCTTGCCTCGGTTTGGAACACTCCTCCCCAGGTATCTGCATGCTTCTTTCTTCTCACCTGCCTCACTCAGATGCCACCTTTTCAGTGTGGTCTTCCCTGACCACTCCGTTGACAATTATAGCCTCCCTTCATCCCCAGTATGTGCCACCCCCCTTGTGTCACTTTCTTCTTCATGGCACTTATTGCCCTCTCCCTCCTGTGTGTGTTCTGCTTGTCTATCTCCCCTGCTACAGAGTGTAGGAACCGCAAGGACGAGCATCTCCTGTTCCATTTATTCCTTTGAACCGAGGATGGAGGAGGTGCTCAGCAAATATTTGTTACACGAATGCACTTCTAATCTACCTCCTCATTCACTGTGTACATTTCTACCTTACTGGGGTGATAGTGGGTGGCTGTTGTGAACATCAGCATTTTTACTTACCACTTGCAGCACAGTGTCTCTGGAGCTTTGGAAATACCACCTCTTATTATGCATTGACTGACCTCCTAGCTACTTAAATGTGATTTTCCAGCTACGGGATGAGCTTCCCGGAAGAAGCTGTATAATGAAGTGTGTTAAATAACTGGCCTTATTTTATAAGGTTTAAATCCAGCAGGCCCTGGATGAGGGTCTGAGAGGGTCTCAGGCTCTGTAGTTCTGTGGATTAGCACTCTGCTTTCATTGTTCTCTTTTAGCCCTGACTTTTTTTTGGCTCATGTTTGTTCAAATAGTCTAAACGTTTTCTGAATGGCTGAGGTGGTTGGAAGACTTGCCACCAGATAAGAGCAGCATTACTATACTTAAGCTCTCTTCTCTGCTGAGTGTGCAGCACCAAAAGGCTTCTAGCATCATTCTTAGTATAAAAAAAAAAACAAAAAAACCAAACCTCCTATGTGATTTGTCCCCAAAACTGTTTCTCAGTTTTCCTATTTACAAAATGGGATGGGCGCTGACTGTATTTTTGGGTCTTTTTAAGTCCAGTGACCTTGAGTCACGCAGGCTACTCTCTCTGGGTAGCACTTTGAGATGTATCAAATATGGTGCTGTTGTGTTGGAGGATCATGCTTTGAAGTGAAGGGTCCTAGTCCCTGCTGTGCTCTTGCCTTTTTAAAGTGGACTGGGCTCACAGTCAGCACATATCCTGGCAGTTAAATGTAGCTATCATTAAACTTTCCAGCCACTGGAGGAGATAGGGACAGTGGAGATCAAGCATGCAGAAAACAGTTTGGCTTTTAGAAGCATCCTGGAATGGCTGGGTGGACCTGCACAGAACCACTGGTGCCAAGTTAGTTCCCTGGGACTTTTCCAACATTTGTCTCTGTATTGAATTTTGTTCTTATTCCTAAAACACAGTGGCCACTGAAATCAGGAACTATAACTGCTGGAAAATACCTTTAGAAATCACTATGTTGTGTGGTACAGAAACGGTAACTGCCGGTAGTTTACATGCTGGGTTGGATGCTGGGTTTTTTTTCCCTCTATTTTATCTCTTTAAAGAGGGGCCTGACGTTCTTTCATCTGTTACAGCTCTTCACAGGCTCTTAGAAAACTGAACCATTTAATGGTACTGGCCATGAGGGTCCAACTTTAAATCCTATGAAAGCTGTCCCAGCAGTCCTGGTCACTGGGTTCTAATGGATGACTGTAGAACTGCAGAGGTAGAGCTGCCAGGCAGTCGCTGGCTGTGGGATGGCCCATGCTCATGTTTTCAAGTGACCTGAATGTGCTTCCTCTTTGGGGACCTGTTTTAAGTGCACATGTAACGCCCTACAGTCATCCACTAAACCTAACCAAGTGAGAGTCAGTAAATTCAAATTCATAGTGCCTGTTCTTGGCCACACTGCCCACACACATATCAAGGTCTTAAATCAGAGGGACTACCGTATGCAGTAACATTCAAATTGCAAATGGGAGCTGTGTTGCTGTTGCTGTGGGAACTGCAACTTTGAAGTTCCAGACTTTCATGTGATTAAAGTCTCAGATTTAAAGTTCTCTCTGTGTGGTAACTTTTTTTTTTTTTAAAACACTAGACTGAAAATAAAAATTGATTTAAGTTGGGGATGGGTTGGAGAAGCAGATGATAAAGGGAGGAGGCCTCTTGCAAACCACATGTAACTGTGTCACATTCTTATGTGCCAAAGGAAGAAAGAGTGACAGACCAGTGACCTTTTCACTTTATCTCTTCATACTTCTAGCTATTCCTCATGAAGGCCTTGCCCTCAAACACACAACTCCACCCAAAAAAAGAACACTTTTGACTTTGCTCTGTTTTATTGATCCTAGCAATAATTCTGATGGAGAAATAGAGTTTTCATGCATTAGGTCCCAAGGTTCAGATACTTGAGATCATCTAGTAGTAGTCTTAAAATTATGGCTGATAAAAGTTTAGTTTTTTGCCTCTTGATGAAAGGAATATGGGGACAGGGAAAGCGGAGTTTGTGGGCTATTTCCTGTTTAAAAAGTTGCCAATAATGTTCCAGATCAGTTGATATGTCAGTAATGGAATCGACTTCAAACAAGCAAACAAACAATTGTGTCTGGGATGTTAAAATTTCTTGGCTACAGAAATTGTAGGGCCAGCTTTGTTTTTGAAAAAAAAAAAAAATCCCCTTAGGCAGGTGTGTGTGTATACACGTATATATGTATAACACACACAGGAAGAATCTAATCTCTTCTGTTTTCTTCCTTAAGGTTGAAAACCTAAGATGTCATCCTGATAATTTCTTGGAGGTGCTATAACAGTTTTTACCTTCACAGTGGCACATTCTCTTAATAATCGAGTGTTTGCGATGTGCTGTGTGCCTGCTGTGTTGTATCCCTTTTGAGCTTTCTAGAGCCTGTGGTGGAGGTGGGGAAGCCCAGATCTTGTCAGGGAGATTCAAAGGTCTTCATGGTGTGACATCTAATAAATGAGAGATGGGTAACTGCAGCCTCTAAGTCGGTGCCTTCTCAGGCCTCTGAGAGCCTACTGACCCTGCCCTTGGGAAGTCCTTAAACAAGGCAGGGTAAAACCTAGCCTTCTAGTTCTTAGGGTTTTTATTTTTTTTACTGTTGATAATGCTATAGCTGTGATAGGAGGAGGGAGAAAACATGAGCCCTGTTAAAATTCTAGATCAATTGATAATAATGAGATTAGTACCTTTTTTTTCCTCTCCCAGTTTCTTTTGCTTGATGAAAAATGCCTGGGTAGACATTTTCACAATTTTTTTATTCATGTCATCCAATTTTAACTGGATGTTTTCATCCAATATGATGGGTCAGTATTATAATTGCTCTTCTCTTTATGTGTTCAGTTCATGAGGGTTTTTTTTTTATTGGTTATGAATATTCATGGTACAAAGCCGACCATCACTACTTGTGCCTAAGATATGGCCAGACGAACACTAGCAGCATGTCTGTCACCACAAATTGTGATTATTCCCCGTGTCCCCCACCCAATTACTCCCCGACCTTCCTCCTCCCCGCTCCAACCCCAGCAAACCTAGGTATGCTTTCTCCCTCTGCAAGTCCAATATGCCACTGTGGTCTTTCTTTCCTTCCCTCTCTCTTAGCTCCCACTTATGAGGACATGCGGTATTTTTCTCTCTGTGCTTGGATTATTTCACTTAACATAAGTTTCTCCATGCTCATCCATGTTGTTGCGAATAGTCTGCCTTTTAAAACTCATTCATACTTGCAAACAACACCCCTCCCCCCTGTGCAAGTACAACTTCTGCTGTTTCTGTTTATATGTATTCTTTCCCTGTTATGCCATTCATGTTTAGAGGCACGTGAAGATACAGGTGAGGAGAGAATTGGGAGGTAAGTCCATGGAAACTCCTCTAGCAGGGTTTTCTCCCTCTCAGCACTGTTTCAAGGAGATGGGATGGAATCATACTCTTTCAGTGTAATACATCAGAAGCTATGAATTCTTTTGTAATGTATTACACACTGAGAATGTTATATTTAATTCTACACTGATTGACCGTACCCTGAAAACTACACTGTTTGCACCTAATATTGGCTACAGTGAGGATGTCTTGTTAAGTCTTTTTTGTTTGTTTTAAAAATAATGTACTGAAGCCACTCTAGCGCAGTTTGGGGTAACAAATAAGATTGTGTTCTGAAGCGTGAGTCAAATGATCACTAGAACCCATGAGGTCACATAGAATGTGTTTAAATAACAGGACAGAACAAAACTCATTATTCCAGGAATATATTGCTCACTCATTTTAGTTATTTTATCCCAGACATGATGAGTTTTGCAGTCTATACTCAGTAAAGATGTCACTGAATAAACGTTTATGTAACTTTTTCTCTAACCTGTGGTTGAGATTGTAGCAACAAAGACTTTGGGTTCTAGAATTTATGTATGTCTTCATGTATAATACTGGTAGTTTTATAAATTCTGGCAACCTTAATGAATGGTGGTAAAAGAATTTTTCTGTCTTTTAACAGCATTACCGTGTGGTTGACCATTTAAATATGCACCACTTTATCTTGATGAAGTGAATGCATTTGATTGGTTGTCTTGGCAAACCAGGATATTTGTTGGTCACAAACTTAATTTTCTTAGTGTTTATACTATTTTTCCTCCTAGATATTTGTGAGGTATTGTATTTATAGCCTATATTGAAAACATGCTTTTTCTTTTTAAAATGGACTGTAGTATAGAGCTTTGTTAATAAAAATATTAAAAATGCTAAGACAGGATGACTTAGTTATTTTTATATTTTCCTGTAAAAACAGCCTCAGTTAAGTGAGCCACAATGAGCCATGATGTATTTCCTCCATCAGGATGGAAAATAAGCCATTTATTATTTCAGGTCTGACTCACAGTGAACCTGCTGACACTGGGATGTTTTAAAATCATAATCATAAGGAACAGGTTAGGGCAGAAACTTGGATGCTGGGCCTAGGATTACCTGCTTATTAGAATGTTTTACAACTTGGATACTTTAGGTGTTCTGGCACAATGTCCTAAATCTCTCACACTAAATACCCCCTTGTTGTACAATTACTGCCTGCCGGTTTTAGATGGTGCCAAATAGACAGATGCCTCATCATTATTACCATTTTTTAATTTCACTGTTATAGACATATATATATGTATATATGTTATTTCCTCTCCTTTCCCCGACTGTGCTAATCTTCTTCCACACAGAACGAACTCTGGCTGTCCTTAGTTAATAAAGCCAGGGCAGCTGAAGAGTGAGGGATGTGGTAGGTGGATGTAGCATGTTCTCAGTGTTGTAAAATATATGGCTTAAAATACATGTGATTGCAAAGAAACCCAGTTATATCAAATACAGTTATCAGAATTGTCATATGGTAACAGAAGTGCTTTATCAGTGCATTATATAATAAGGTTTAGTGGTGGGTGACTGTAATTTTGAGTTGGTGATGAGTATACAGTATTTTGAATTTTGAATGTGAGGATTTTAGATTTCTGTTGGTGTCAAAGTCACAGGTACTATCATTACTTACTATGATGTGTTGCCTACATTCGTAATTGAGAGAAATGCTAACATTCAGCGAGTGGTTCTTAAAAACAATTTTTTATTTTCCTATCCAATATCACTAATCCCCTGAGTTTTATCCATGAGCTCCAGGTTAAAAACCCTTGGCATTGAGGGAATTTTTTTTTTTTTTCCCTGAAGAATTTCTTTAGACATCAATTTGAATATACACAGATCCAGTCTTCCTTGAAGACAGTGCCATTCTACTGGTCTTGGTTCAAAAACAGGGAGGAATGTTAGACTCTGTTTTCCTGGTCAAGTTCTAGTTATCTATAGTCCAAAATGGAAACATTAGCTCTCATTTTCCTAAGACAAATCACCAACTCCTTTGACATCAAAAGACAGATGCCCTCAAACCTGTATTTTCTAAGGTGTCGTGTAAATGCACTTAAATTTTCAAGTACCCAAGAATAATTCTCCACACTTCAGGGAAATAATACTGTGTATATTGAAGTATATATGTAACATGTGTAACATGGAAATTACATCCTTTCCAAAGAAAGTATTCCTTCTTATTTTATAAGACAGAAGAAGAATAAAGAAAGGAAAGAAATTAGCCTTGTCATGGCAAGCAGAAGGAGAACTAAGTAGTAGATTCCAAGTTTGGCATTCTACCCTCCAGATGACTTTATTTCATAATGTGTTTTGTCATCCAAACATAATTGTATTTCAAGTCTACTGAGCTTCAAAAATTATAAATGATAATGATAATTAAATTTGTGTAGTTTTAACAACATTGAGCTGTGTACTGGGATAAGAAAATGGCAAAATTGAAGGACATTTACGTTGGGTGTCATTATTTATTGTTACCCTGATTTGGAGGCCCTTTAAAAGTATCAAAGGTCAGTGTATTTTAACACTTATTCCAGCTGAGGATTTCAAAGCAGCCTTTTAAAAATCTTAGTACCTGCAATGAAAGATACATGTACTGCCTTCCCACCTATCTGTAGGATCCATCATCTGAGCTGAAAATTATCTGTAATAAATTAACTGTGATCGTGACAAATCTTACTGCTTTGAAGGGAGAAGGAGGCATTTTGTGAGTTGGTAGTGAAAGGATAACTTTTTCTCCCACCCTCTTACATAATACTACCTTAAGAATCAGTAACATACTTGGAGATGGAAAATTGGAATAAAAGATGGCCTTTTTTATTCCCATTTTATTCCCTAGTAAAATGGGAATAAAAAAGAATAAAGTGATTACTGCTTTGAGAGTGAGCTGATATTCTGAGAGGATACAGCAATGACAGATAACCAGAAGCATGCATCTTGATTTGCAGGATAAGACATTGTATCAGTCAGCTTTTGCTACATAACAGCCAACCACAGAATCTCAATGGCATGCAACTATATGCATTTATTTCTTGCTTCCATGTATGCGGTGCCTGGGGCAGCCCACTCTGATTGTCTCACTTTGAGGCCCTGGCTGGAAGGTGAGTGACTATCTGGGGTAAGTTCCTATGGTGGTGTCAGGTGTGCAAGAGGGGAAACTTTACTGCACAGGGATGTTTCAAGCTTCTGCCAGCATCAGATTCACTAGCATCCCATTGGCTAAAGTAACCCTGAAATCAAGAAGTAGGGAAGTACACTTCACCCACTAAGAGGCCATAGAAATAAAACTACCAGGGAGTGAAGGATTGGGACCAATAATTCTATCCTATCACAGATGCTAAACATATTAGCAGCTGGGGAGCATTTGGCTATGAGATTATATGGTACTACTTTACTGCCTTTGGCTTTTTTTGTCCCAAGAAGTATCCTTTCAATTTTTCATATGGATGTGGGCTGAATTTAACACACCACAGGAGATATGTTACTATAGATCTGGTAAGGTGCAGGAGAGAAGAGAAGAGAATTGGGCTGAGACTGAAGAGACCTTGGTTCTAAATCTGGTTCAGTGGCACACCTGTTGGGGGATCCTAGATATTCATGGAAACTGTCTCTGCCTTGGGCCTCTTGTTCTGTAAAATGAAGATGTTGGGCTAGTCCATTGCCTTAGTTTCTTCTGCCACCAGAATTGAGATTTGATTCCCTATGTGTAAATGCAGGTTTCATTTATTGGCGTTATCTAGTCCCACTTTTATGTTGCCATGTGTTGGAAGGCTGTAAAACTTGGTTAAGACCTAAAGGCAACAGAAATGACTTTCATGGCCAAATAGGGTTAAATAGTGGACAAGAATGAAAATATTGAATGTATAGAGACCTATTATCTATGTGTACCATACTAAATACTGTGGAATAATGACTACTGAATGCTGTGTTTGGGGTTATAGAGCCCCTCATGAGGCTCTAAGCTCCCTGAGAGCCTTACTTACTATTCATTCATTCATTCATTCATCCGTTGGGCCTTGTGCAGTGCCTGACTTGTAATAGAGCACACTTGGAAAAGATGAGTGAGGAAGCCCCAAATGAGAAATTAGTGAGGGAATAATTCCCTAGTCTGAAAATGTCTCCAAGAATACAGGTTTTCTGGTGCTCATATTTAGTGACTAGGATGGATAGCTCTCTGCTTCTAAGGATTCAGAATATTACAGTAGTCCAGGGATTGAAGCACTGATGTAGGCATTTGACCCCTTGCCGTGTCTCCAGAATGTTGCTAGGCTCTCAGGGTATACTACTAGGAAACATGGTTGCTGCCCTCTGGTTTTGGTCTGGAAAGACAGATTTATAAACAGAGTAGCAGAACTATGTGCCTCCTGTACCAGAGGCTGAACAAGGCTTAAGGGAGCCAAGTAGGAGGGATGGGGAAACCTCGCTTGGAAGAAACTTGGGTGTGTTCTCTATTGAGGAGTAGGGAGAAGGTGGCCAGATCTAGGGCTTTATGGAGAACCTCTGGGAAGTGTGAAAAGGCACGATATATTTTGGGGGCCCAAGTACAAAGTCTGAAGTGGGAGAAGCAGGATGAGACAAGGCTGCAGAAGCAGGCAGGGTTAGATCAAGAGCTTTGAATGAACTTGATCTGTACTTGATGGAAAAAGGAAGTCACTGAGGGTTTTTAAGCAGGGTCAGGGATGTGACCAGATGTGCTTGTTTAGAATGCGAGGAGTAGGAGAGGCAGTGGTGCAGTTGGATGGGTGCAGACCCTCAGGCTGCAGCATGACTTGGGGAAGTTGGAGGGACAGGGCAAGGTGAGTCTGGCTGACACCTGGCGAGGTGTGTCTTGTGTGAAGTCCACTGCACAGCCGTCCTTAGTCCCTTGTGGCACCCTGCCTCTCCCTCTGCCCCTCCATAAGAGAACATGATATGCCGTCACTTAAAACCCCCTTTCATAAACTGACAGAAGCTGGTGTACTACTGAAATGTTGCTAGTCCCTGAAACAGTCTGTTTAGGCTAGATAGCTCCAGGTGACGGGATAGGTGTGGTACAGTCTCAGTGCTGAAGAATGGCACAACCTCAGTTTGGAAAATTGTAAACTTGGTATGTTTGAAACCACCTTGGTCACTAGAGGGATGGATGTTGTTTTGATCTTCAGTTTTTACACTTATTTTATCTTGCTAGATAACATCTGGAAAAATTGTTTTTACCGTATTTTGATTAAGTAGAACATGGCTTTCAGTAAATACCACTGCATTATTGTGTCAGAATATCTTTTCTTATTGTCCGAGATTAGTTGATGTTTTTAACTATTGCTTGGACCATGTACGTCTTCCAGATTATTACATTCACGCTTACTAGCTTTAAACACTTTTCAGCTGATATTGAGGCATTTCTTAGTGGTTAGTGTTGGCAGCATTATTGGTATAATTTGTGGCATTCTTCCACACACTAGTTGGTTGTTTTTGCCAACCCTGCATATCCACTGATCACCAGTGATATTGTTCTTTCTCTTTGTGCAGTTGATGATGACACAGCCCCTTCCTTAAGGGGCTAATTGGTCAGGACGCATATAGCTACTTATGTATAAGTATTGCCGGCAAGTGACTAGAGAGGTGTAAAGGGGAGTACCTTGGGGTTTAGGGGCTAGAAAGATCACATTGGGTTGGAAGCACCTGGAAAAATGTAGCCCATGCTTAAGATGAGCACTAAAGTATAGGTAGAATTTCAACAGACTGAGGCTGTATTTGGGCCAGACTGAGAGGAGATTCAGGGTGGTAGGAGTAGCCTGAACAAAGGGCAGGAATTGAGAAGTACAGTGTGGGTGGAGTTGGGTTATTGGAGATATACCTGGAAAAGTTGGGGCCATGTCCCCATCATTTGTATTTGAGAGTAGGGAGCTATTGAGCAGGGAGTTTGCATGTGTGTATTGCTGACAGCAATACCGTTAAAGGTTTTAAGCACCAACTAGGAAGCACTGGACCTCTTAGAATTTTAATAGAACATCTTCAAACAGACTGGAATTATCCTCAAAATATCCTGGAAACATCTACTTATTCCTTGATTAGGAGATATGATATAGTCAAGCAGTGACTTTAAAGAATTTTATTTTTCCATTTAGTTATTTACTCCTGTAAACATTTACTAGTAACTGTTTTAGTATTAATGATTTTCTACAAGGTGTGGTTTTGCTGACTAAAAATGAGGACTGGATGATAGTTGATTAAAAATATGTATAATATCTATATAAGTAATCATTTAAAAATATTTGAGTTACCAATTTTGTCTGCCTAAAAGGACTTTAGCATGACTGTGTAATTACTTTTCCTGAGAATGTCTATTCCTTTACTGTTACAAACTCAGTGTAAATTTCATATTTTTTAAAAGTTAAATGAAGTTTTTTTTTTTTTTTCAAGTAAATGATGTAATTTATTTGATTTCTGGTAAATCAAGAAACATGTACCAGTTTTTAAATTCTGCCAACAAACACTTCAGGTTTCTAAGGCATTTTTAACAAATGTGATTTTTCATAGCAAAATCTACATGCCTGAGGCAGTTTAAGATCCAGAGGAAAGGGTTTGTGGCAAATAGGAACCAATTGGATTTTAGAAAGAGGAAGTTAACATATAGCTGTTTTGCTCTCTATAATGTTAAGTAAATACACTTCTGGTTTCTGTTTAGAAAAAAATAACATCTTAACCTAGCGGTGTGTGGTTTGTTTTTTATACATAAAACTGTTTTTAGGGATGATAGTGATAGTTACAAATATGTGAGCAAACATAGAGCCGGGTCTGATTTAGAATCATGTTGCCTGCTAAGACATTTTCAAAGAAAGCTTCCGGCAGAGAAAGGCTTAAGGTGATAAAGTAGCATCACCTTGCAGTTATCTGCAGCGTGGATTATGTGTGTCTGCCATTTCATTGATGTTGGTGGCTTGGTGTTGCCTGATACCACTATGACTCTGGGCTGGAAGGCATCTGAATCAATTCTGATATGAGTGTAAACACCACAGGGGAGGATAAACATGCTAAGAGAAACACAGACTATGCCATGTTTTCCAAAGGCAAGAAGAATTTTAAAAAATTATCTGGCATCAAGCTAATTATGAGATAATTGGGAGTTACATGGTCACATGCGCACGTTAAGTAACATGTACGTTCATGCACATACATATACAATATCACTATTCAGATTTCCCAAAAGACGGACTTGTAGGAACAAGTAACATTCAACTCTTCTGCATTTAAAGTATTAGTATTAAAACCATGCTTCTGGGTGGCAGGTTTTATTACTATTACTATTATTATTATTATTAATTTTTAGTGGAAGTCGCTAAATTCTGGCTAATCCTATCATATTCAACATAAATCACACATTAAAAAAATATCCTTTATTCTCCCCTATCTTTGCTCCTATTTGGCACATAAGTGTCATGCTTCTGTTGTGACTCCATCATCTACTATAGTAGCCCTCTCACCTGACCACATTAACCTTGTTCTCAGTTTTCTTGATAAAACACTCTTCTTGGTTGAATGTGGCACTCTGCTTAAGATACCTCTTAGTACAGAAGTTGATTTCTGTTTTTCTTGGAACTTAGTTGTGGTTTTTCAGATGTGTTTGTACAGTGGTACTTGTTTTCCTAATTAATAAAAATTAATTAAATATTAAAATATGTAAAAATATCATCTTTAGGAAAACTAAGTTGAACTTTTTTTTTTTCCCCCCGTGTCCGGCAACGGACCGCAACCCTCAGTGTCGCGCCCGTACTGGACCGGGACCGGCAACGGGATCGCAACCCTTGGTGCTGCGCCCGCCCCTCGCTCAGCCAGTGAGCAGGAACCGGTCTGTATGTGGGATCCGAACCCTCGGCGGGAGCGCCGCCATGCTCCCAAGCGGCGCACTGTAGCAGTGCGCCACCAGGCCGGCCCCTAAGTTGAACTTTTGAAAGACTTAAATTGCTGAAAAATTAGGTGTGGTAAAAGATTAGGGGGAAACCATCAAGAATGAAAAATACCATAGTTGAATTACTATGCAAGAGTTCCTCCTTCCCCTATAAGAAACCAAAATTGTAAATATTTGGTGATAATAAATTGTGGATTTGTAGAAAAGGCTGGAAGCCCAGCCAGGGGACCTTGATCCGAAGGTTTTGTCTTACCTGAAGCATATTTACTTGTATATTTTTAAGGCAAATGTTTAGTTGTATATAAATATTCAAAATTCTGTACTTGAACTCATCTTTTTTTTTTTTTATTCATCAACCAACTAGGGTCTCGACCTGGTTTGAGTTGGATTGGGATTGGACAACAAACACTTTCCCATCTAATGGTCAGTGGCATTAACAGCACTGACGGCCAAAAGCCATATCTAACCTACTTTATTTGGGATACATCTTGTTTTTCCTTGTTACCTTATAATGAAATAATAGGTTTATCTTAAGCATGTGCTGAGAGAAGACCAAAATGCAAATAAAAGGCACAGGCATAGTAAGAAGTTAGAAGAGACCTTTAAGGACTGTTGCTAGCATCCTAAATGAAAACTGAGGAAATAACCCTATCAGGTTATCTTAAAGTGGCGTAGCTCTGGAGTAGCTGGGGCAGTGAGTGGGAGAGTTGAGTGTGTGGAGGATTTGTGGTATTTGCGGTGTTCAAATCCATCTCTCACTCCTACACAAAGTTGCCTCTAGATTGGGAGCTTAAAGTCCACCAATTTTATGGTAGTATAACTTGCAGAAGACTTTGCTTATCAGGTAGATGGGCTTGGTAATATTGGTTTTTTGTTTTGTTTTGCATTTGGGGCCATCTTTATATGTGTCAACTAAGAAAGATATGTTGCTCACCTATAACCAAATCTCTGGCACAAAACTTGGAAAAACCTTAGATGATTGGCAGTTAGTGGTGAAAGGTGGTGTGTTAGGGGCTTTGTGAATCATGCTTGCTAGATGGAATGCCTTGTGTTGGAGTGAAGTTAAAACAAGTTTCTTTAAATGTAAGTGATCTTGTGTAGAAAAACCAAGAGATAAAAAAGCTGTATTAGCTATTGAAGATAAATCTCTCCCCATTCATGTGAATTTCGTTCTCTTTTACATTGACCAAAGTACATTGATTATGCATCTCCCCCCACCCTTCACATTAAATTCCTAAGGGATCTGTATTAAATGAGTTTTTATGCTTTGAACTCAAAATTTTTCTTGTTGTCAAAAGTGAGACTGGGAAGAAAGAGAAAAGGAAGGCTTTTAAAATTTCCTTTGAAAGCTTTTATTTATCTCATATATCTATTCCTTCTGAAAGTCTGTGTATGGCAGGTTTAGTTTTTGGCAGATGACTAATTTGAATGACAGGGAATATGTTCAGATTCACTGTCCTTTGGTCATGTCCCAGTCCCATCGCTCAGATACACCCTCAGAAAGTGAGGGAGGAGAAGCAAAACCTACTTAAAATTAAGGCGTAGGTTGTTTAATTTGCAGTTCGTTTAAAAAAAATTTTTTTTAATTTTATTTATTTTTTCTACCATGATGGAGCTGAAAATAAATTAAAAACAAAAAACTATTATGCTTGTCTTTTTCCTTTAGTGATAGGACTAAAGTTTACGTGAATTTTTCTGTGTATGACTTCAACCAGTGCCTCTTGGCTCTGAAAGCTGCTATATATATATATATATAATTTCATTATTAACAATAACATAGTTACTCTCTAGACTGTTCTGATTACCTTATTTTTTGATGTCTAATATTTGAAAACATAGTACAATTTATTTTGTTTTTTGATTATAGGTCTGAACTGAGGATATATATTATCTTCAGTGATATTTCCATTTCAAAGTGTTTATCAAATGAAGATGTTGATAAAACTGCTAATACACAGATGCTATATTTTCAAAAGAATAGCAAAGCAAGAAGAGCATCTTTTGCAAATATGTGCCCAGAAAAGTGCCAATCTGACAGCCATTTAACTACTGAGAATTTTAATAGGAATTTTAAAAATTTATTTTATTGACGTTTTAATGTTTTATTATATGTGGGCAGTTCAAAAGATTGATTTGCTCAGGTTTGCTTGGAGACTTGAGAACAAATTTGGCTTTAAATTTGTATAATTTAAGAAATATTAAGGAAAATTTCAAAAATAGGGAAAGAACATATTTTTTTAATTAAACAAATCTACTGTCAGTGTTTTAGAAATGCTTCCATTTTCTTTTCTGTGCATTATCTTTTAAAAATGACTAGTTAATGCTGTGTTTGGAACTTGGAGCTTGCTTTTGATTAACAGAGTAAAGTTGAATAAGTGAATAATGTAAAATATTATTGACAGAACAACTGGTCGTGACTAGAGCAGTAAAAATGCCCCTCGAGGCAAAAGCTAAATATTCCCCCTTTTATATTATTTATTGTCATCATTCAGAGAAAAGAAATATGCCTCATGTTAGGAATTTTCATTTAATATCCTGCAAAGACTGGGCTGTAATGGACAGATTTATTATTTGTCATCTGGTGGATGTTACTGTAGTCTAGTGAAGGGGCAGATGAAGAGAAAGCAGAAGGGTATTGAGTTATATAATCTGTGGCTGTGGTATAATTTTGTACACACACTGGACACACCACACAGTCTTATGTTTCCAAACACCGTTCCGGTGTAAACCTTGACCTCAGGCTTTCTGTTTTTCTGTCTCTCTTCAGGTTCTATTTGTAGTGGATTTCTTGAGGAAGGACCACTACTGGTTGGTTGTTAATCATCTAAGATTTAGGAGGTCTAAATAAAATTCTCTAAGATCCAATTTGGACAGAAGCTTAAATGCCCAATTTAGTGGATTGTCTTTAAATCCTTATTGGCAATATGCAAATTGAGTTAGAGTCTTGAGTTTCAAAAGCACCTTAGGAGTAAATTAGACAGTTTGGAAGCTCCATTAACTTTTTCAGAATACTAGGCTATTATTACTTAGTCTACCCAAACAGTAATTTGCTTAGTTTAGCCTACCCAGACAATAATTTGCAAAGTAATACCTTGAAGATGCTGGAAAGAGTTAATGAAGCTTCTGACATACCTTGTGTTTTCTGAGAGAATCTGACTCAGTATTTGCAGTGGTTGGATTCGAGAAAAAGCATCTTTAAAGTGAATGCCTTTAGATGGGAATTGTAACTAAATTTATGCTGCGATCTTTTTTGTTTTTTATCCTGCTCCTATGCTCTTCCTATCATGTTGCATACTTCTTTTTCTTATTTCATGTCAGTCTTCCCCAAGGCTCAGTCCTCTGGGTAGTTTCTTGGTGATGCCCTCTGTTCTCACTGTCTTCCGCCTGTCACCTTGACACACACAGATGGTTGGTTTCTGGAGGCCCATTTTCGTTCTAGTTGCTTGTTCTTCACCTCTCATATCCACATCTCCACATATTTTCTCCTGAGCTTTGGTCTAATTTGTCAACTCAGTGGGGACGAGATGGCCAGCTTACTGTTCTTGCCTTAAACTTGTCCTCTGTGAAACTGGTTTCCCCTCCTGAGCTCCTCAGGTTTGGAATAGCACTTACCACCACTCTTTCTGTGAGAATGGCTCTCAGTGCCATTCAACTCTTCCGTCTCTGCAGTGGAGCATCAGGCGGAGGCTGCTTGGAGGTTAGCCTCTTGCCTTCCCCGTGTTGGTTCTCTGCATTCATCGCTTCGTATCTGGACCTTGCTCTGGGTTTCCCAAAGGCTTGGTCCCTCCCATTTCCTTCTTTATTCTGCTCTGAGCAAGCTGCTACGCCAAATTCTCTGACATATCACTTTAATTCTATTATTCATCTCCTCAAACATCTTCAGATGCTCTCTACTACCTTGAAGATAAAATCTAAATCCCTTTGCCCGGCATTCAAGGCCTCTCACCATCTGAAGGGTCCATCTTTCCAGCTTCCTTTCCTACAAACTCCTCTGTGGGCTCCATGCCCCAGGGTTCTCTCTTCCCTCCTAGTTATTTTTTTCATTCTGTTCTGCCAGCAGGGCATTCCCTTTTCCCTGCCACTCTGATCCCCTAAAACTTCCCAATGAAAGAAGCCAGAGTCAAAAAGGTACATTCTGCACAATTCCATTTGTAGGAATTTCAGTCCAAGGAAAACTATGTGTTAGAAGTCATAATAGTGGTAGTTACCTGTGTGCTGACTGTGGGGGAGGCATGAGAGCCTCCTGCTGGGGTGCTGGGAATGAGCTGGGTGGTGGTTAGGGGCCTACAAATGTAAAAATTCATGCAGCTGTACACAGCACATTTTAGCACTTGGCTACGTATTAAGTTAAACCTCAATCAAACAACTAAATTAGTGCCCACCTCATAAGGCTTTAATGATATAATATATGTAAAATGCTGAGCACAGTGACTGGCACATGGGGAGAAAGTCCCATCTCTTTTAGATAAACAGAAGTAGTCTTTCTCACCCTGAACTATATAGCCAGTATATTCCCTGACAAGGCTAACTTTGCAAACAAGTTGGCCTGGGAGACGTGCATGCTGTGTTCTTCACTTGGCTTTTATTGCCATGTTTATTTTCTAAAGCTGGTATCCTTGATTTAATGTGGATACCTGCTTTTATTTTTGTTTGTTTATAGTGTAAATTTTTGATCATCAGTAGAAATAGTGGAAGTGTGGTGTGTTGTGAAAAGCTTGTAATGAATTAAACAAATTTTCCCCTAAAACATTTCATGCATCAACAAAAGAACTTTGAGTTTATTTTAAAAGTATTTTATGTGACAAGTTTAAGACTATTTTCCCAAGTCTTCTAGTCACCAGGGAAACATCTAAAAATGGGACTTATAGGAGGACATAATACAACTCAGTGTAAGGAAGACTTTCTTAGCAGTGCTGTTAAAATGGGTTGAAATTATTTTTAAATAATAAAATATCTCAGGAACCGAGGCCTGAGGTTCTGCATTTGTAACCAGCTGCTGGGTGATGCCGATGCTGCTGGTCCCAGAACCACTATTGGAGTAGCATGGAGTTAGGGGTATACTCAAGTGTAGAGATGTGACATTATGATGGGCAAAACAAGGGCTTAGTTCATAAAAACCACTCTACAAGTTTGGGTGAGTAGCAACTGTGCAGACTACATGTGTGTAAATATTCCTGAAAGAATCCATTCAAAAACTCTTTAAGTTTTAGTGTCAGGTGATTTTTTTTTCATGCTAGTGGACAAGACTGGTTGATTTCAGTGGTTTGTTTTTGTTCCCTCTTGCAAATAATGCATCGGTAGAAAGTCATGAATTCAATCAGAATTTTTAGAGAAAAATAACTAAGAACCATTTGTATAAATGCCCTTCCTTAAAATAGATTACAAAAACACACACAAAAGTAATCTAAAAAATACCACCAGTGAGTGAGACTCAGTCCTTGCCCATTTGTTACTGTGCTTCCTGCACAATATTTGACAAAATTGCCACCACTGTGCCTTATACCATTTGAAGAGCCAATTTCAGGATCGCATGTCCTTCCCACTCACAGCAGTAGATTTCCACTCCCCTCGTCTGAACTGGGGCCTCTTTTATTCCCTTGTTCCCCTTTGCCTGTCATAGTCTTGACTTGGTAGAGGATGGTTTTATACCCTGCCAGTCTTTAGCCTTTGTCAGCCTATGATTTGAAACTGAGAAAATCCAAGTTACAAATCAAAAACGAGATGCTGACCCTGTGAAACTGGAGAAGGAGGGCACTCAGAGGACTGGCTCCTGAGCACCCACCACCTGCCCACCTGCCACTGGAACAGATTAACAGGAAGAACGTGGCTCTGCCTGCTGGCTCTTGGGCACATTCTGTTTGGGGACTGAAGTACTAGACACACATGTTATTAAATTACTTAATGAAGATTTCGTAGCACACCTCTAATCCTTTGAAAAGGCCCTTTCAGCTGCAGAAGAATGTGTGGGCAGGGAGAGAGAGGAGCTTTAATACTGGTGAACAGGGCCCCTCCTCAGATGATCCCCAAGATGCAAGTCAGTGCTCCCTTTCTGCCCTGGATTGGCAGAGGAGACTTATGTGGGCTCAAGGGAAGGTACTTTATAGGCAGGACCCTCCACCAAGGGAAAATGTAACGTTTAGCTTCAGCCTTGATTTGGCATTACCATTTACATTCTGATGCAGGAGACCTTGTTTGAGCTGTGATCAAGGGCCTCCAGATGGTGGGCTGTCATTTACGGGTCCTGATCACTTACAGGGGTGCAGCTCAGACGGATGAAAATGGGCCCCAGGGGTGTCTCTACCAGAAATGTGTGTGTAATTGAATTACCTAGATGGTTCTGATAACAAAGATGCTTTCATGTCCCCACCACACTCTTATTGGGGAGATCTTTGCCTTAGAGGAAGAGAGAACAGGCTCCAAGACTGCATTACCGGGGACTCATCTCTTACATAAACCTGTGAGCCTTTGTCTTTACCTGTGGTGATGTTAGTAATAGCAGTCCTGAATACATCACAGGGTTATTGTGGGGATTGATTGAGATAATATATAGAGAAAGACTGCAGATACTAAAACATTAGTCACATGCAGCTGTTTGTAAACAATGATCTTGCAAGATTTTGCTTTCAGTAAATAGCCTTCCCCATGTGATCAAATACCAAACTGGCAGCAAAAGCGCAGTCCGTTCCTTTTTACACCTAGCTTGGGGATATGAGTTGCCACTGGCTCAAGAAGTACACATTCTTGATGTGGAGAGATGGCATGAGGGGTGGGCTCTCTCTTCCTCCTCTTTGGGGTACTGTGCTGTCTTTTGACAGGATGAGGATAGAGGTGCTGGGAAGGCAGAGAGGATTGATGATGACGTGGCATTGGGGACAGAGGAGAGGATGGTTGTGCATATGGTTTACGGTCTTTCTTTTCTGAATACCACAGTGCTTAGGTGAGTACATAGAAATCAAGAATTATCAGTGATGTATTTAAAAAGTAGGTGTGACTTTTATGTCTTTCTGGCTTGGAATGTAAGCTTGTTGAGAACAGAACCTACAAAGAGACATGCATATTTAGTATAGTGCAAATTGGGATTGGTTGGCTTAGTTGGAGAAGGGTGGCCCTGATGGTAACAGTGATCATCCTACTGTCGAACACTCACTGGGCCGTGCACTGAGCTGCTGGGCACTCCAAGTACTTGATCTCATTGGAACCTCACTAGGTGGCTCATTTTGTGGTCGAGGAAACAGACTAAGAAAACTTAAGTAATTTGTGCAAGTTCATGTTGTAACTTGTAACTGGCAGGGATTTGAGTTAAGATCTCGGACTCCAAAGCCACACCTCTTCCTAAAGGTAGTTTTAAAAATTTTGTTCCTCACGTGGAATTGCTCGCAAAGACAGAAAGCTTAAATTTTCACTAAGGCACATGAGACTGCAGGAACAGTGTTACAGATAATAACTACATGGCTGGATGAGAGCAGTCTTGCTCCATGGTCCTGGACCCTGGATTTCCTGTGGGCTGTGAGGACTCCTGAAAAACAATTCAGTCCATCAGAGAGTGAATGGGCTTTAATTTCCTTCTCATGTAAGGAAAGATTAGCTTTCATGCAAATGAACGCTTGATCCCTTGGGCCACTCAATAAGACTTAAATCATGTCCCATAACTCTTAATCAGTCTTTACTGTCCTTTTGTTGTATGACACTTAGGCTGAATAACCCCTCTCCCCCCCAGATCCTTACCCCGCACCAAGCAAATTTTGTTAATAATAACCATGATACCATGTACTGAGTGCTGTCATATATATTTATTGCACCGGACCCCCCCCCCCCCCCCCCCCC
>NW_007728364.1:113074-132870 GCF_000696425.1 Galeopterus variegatus
ACCCCGCACCAAGCAAATTTTGTTAATAATAACCATGATACCATGTACTGAGTGCTGTCATATATATTTATTGCCCCGGCCCCCCCCCCCCCCATTATGTTGACGTTTCTGTAGGGCCTGCCACCAACCAGAAGGAAAAAGACTCACACTGTTTGTAGCCAGCAACCCAAGTTGTGAAATAAACATACCTTGAAAATATGGTTTTTATACCTCCTGTATTTTGTAGCCTTGTTACTTAAAGTGTAGCAGGGACTGTTGGCATCAGCAGCACCAGGAAGCTTGTTAGAATCTCAGGCCTGACCCCAGAGATACTGAATCAGAGTCTGCATTTTGATAAGATCCCTGGTGATTCCTGTGCATGTTCAGATATGAGAAGCTGGTTTTTTTTTTTTTTTTTTTTTTTTTTTTTTTCCCTTTTAAAAAGATGACCGGTAAGGGGATCTCAACCCTTGGCTTGGTGTTGTCAGCACCATGCTCAGCCAGTGAGCAAACCGGCCATCCCTATATAGGATCCGAACCCATGGCCTTTGTGTTATCAGCACCGCACTCTACCGAGTGAGCCACAGGCCGGCCTAAGAGAAGCTGGTTTTTATGGTACTCAATGCCCCTCCACCTACTGGTTAAGCTTATTGAATGGAGGCTTTTTTCTTATTTACAAAGCCTGTTTCAAGGGTAAAATGTTATATTTTTGGAGCTAGGCCCTAAAGAACAGAGTACTGGTGAGCATCAAGGAGTATTTTGCCATTTCTAGCAAAGTCTGACGTATTTATTAAACCTTCTAATCACTTCATTTGATTTTCTCTGTTTATATTGCATTTGTACTCCGTCCTTTTTAGGGGGGAGGAGGGGGGGTTTATCTTAGTCTTATAAAAGTATAAAAATCAAAACCAAACATTTATCTCCAACAGATACCGTTGAAGATAGAAGCCCATTAACCAATTTGTATTATGTAGACCACCCCTGCTCCTCCTGCTCCCACGGATCCCTTGGACCCCCGTAAACTCCAAAAGATCATAGAAGTGATGTTTTTGTTCATTGCCCACTAACTAACTGTTCAAGGAGGGAAATTCTGTGTTCAAGAAATCAGAGATTATGAATTTAATTGAATTTATATTACTATTCACTTGATAATTATACAGTTGTCTTGGAGGTCCTTCAAACAGAAGATACCCCTTTATGAACTATTACCTCTTTACTCCCATTTTTAGGGGATGGGGTTCACTAAATCCTTTTCAAATTCAGAGAAATTAGAAAATCTTGGATCTATTTTAGTATTAACTAATTGTGAACAGTTGTCAAATCAACCTTGTCTAGGACACTTCATTAGGCAGTGTTCTATAATGGTGACAGGGTAAGCTTAAAAAGTCTAACTAAATGTAAATTATCTCAAGAGCCAATAGCTGAGTTTCACTTGAAAGCCAAGGAAACATCCAATTAAGTAGCGAAGAAGGATGTCAGAGAAGGATCCAAAGTCCTGAATTTTTTTTTAATTTTTAATATTATGTTTTTTTTACTGGAAACCATAGGATTCTGTATATAGTGTGTGTGTGTGTGTGTGTGTGTGTGTGTGTGTGTGTGTGAGAGAGAGAGAGAGAGAGAGAGACCCTTGACTGTGGTGTTATAACACCATGCTCTAAGCAACTGTGCTAACTGACCAGCCTTCTGTATATAATTAATTATTATTTGAAAAAATAACACACAACAAAAAACTGAAATTTTCCCTTTTCTTCACCTGTGGTATATAAATTAACCAGCGCATAGGTTGGGATGTCCATTAGTATGTATTGCTTATATATTACCATTGTTCAAATTTGAACTTGGAATATCTTAAAAGAATACTATACAGTGGTAATAAGTTTTCTTTGCTGCAGTTTTACGTTATCTAAGTAGAAAGCAGTAACATATTGGAGTGATTATAAACTGGTGCTTGCGATCCTGGAAGTGAACTGTTTTCTAATTGTTGGATTATATGGTTGACTCAAGGTTCAGTATACCTCCCCCTTTTAGAGTCTCATTCAGAATGTTTCCTTCTATTCTTGTGGCATAGTTGGTATTTTAGCAGTGTTAAGTTTTACAAACATAATCATTACCTTATGTAGGCTGTGAAATGATTGCTTATTGAGTTAGAAATATCATAAACCATATGCCTTTTTTATTATGTTGAATAATGTGAGGCCCAGAAATGCCCATTATACACTCCTTTAATATTTCATGGCAAGACAATAGGGGCCTTGCTGTCATTACTGTGAAGCAATAAAGTAATTTAAGGGATTGGGAGATAGGAATTGGGATTATTGAAATTGGAAAAAATGAAGGATCCTCTTTCATTTATTAAAAATCTGGTTTTCTGACTGTGCTAAGTACTGCAAAAAGACAAAGTCTAAGACAAAAGTTTTAGTCCTTCACGAACTTACATTCAAGGCAGGGATCACAGTTCTAGTTGCGTTTCTCCAAGAGTCAGGAGAGGAGAATCTGAGATACTCAGAAAATGTTCTGGAGGAATGCAGTAATCAGGGCACCTTTCTGGTTTAGTCTGTCTTCTTACCCTGTGTTCACTACTATTCAGAAAGTTCTTTGTCCTAGATCTTTGAAATACAGGTTGCTCTGTTGCTTTTTAATATTGTAACTCCTTCAAAGAGAACGCAGGCCTAGTTCACAAAATAAATTGTACACTGAGTAGGAAGCAACTTTCTCCTCTTTTTATTTTTTTTATTATTATTTTTTTGAAAAGATGACCGGTAAGGGGATCTTAACTCATGGCCTTGGTGTTATCAGCACCACACTCTCCCAAGTGAGCCACGGGCCTGCCCCTTACTTTCTCCTTTTTTTAAATGGAAGGCAGGACACAGGTCCTTAAATCAGTTTTGTCTGGAACTTAGTAATCTGAGAGTTGTTGGAAGAGGAGATGAGAACAGAATGAAATTAAATGAGACGGGGATTGCACATGATGGTGTACCTAGTGTGGAAGACTAACCTGAGTACATAGGTAATACTCAGGTAGTGTTGATGGGTGAGGATGCCAGGGGTCACAGTTTTGTGAGAATTCAGCAAGCCTAGTGATTTCATTTAATCTACTTGCTGAGCTATGGAAACCAAACATTTCTAATAGTCTTTGCCATAGTTTTAAGTTATGTGCTATACCTGGGAAATAATACACAACTAGCTAATAGGGAAAGTGTGAAAATTGAGAGTTAGAAGTTGAGTAACACCAACCCGTTTCACCATTTTGTACATAGCCTTCTGTTAATAGAAAATTTAGTTTCTTAAACAATGAGGTGATTGGGAAGATGATGTAGTCACATCCTGAAATATCTATAATGATTTTGACTTAAGGTAAAATATGCATTGGAACCTTATCAAAAGTAGAATATCACAGAAGTAAGTGAATGAAAAGGTCTTCATTATCAGCTGTTTTCATCGAGATGCAAGTGTTTCTGTAGAAAAGTAATGTTTCTTTTGTAGATCAAAAGTTGACAAATCTAGGATGAAAAGTATTTTAAGTTGAGTATTATACATGGATTCACACAATAGCAGCCATGTCAAGAATATACAGAGACTTTTCTCATTATATTCCCTTTATATTTATCCACTCAATATGTACTAAATATACATGCCAGGTACCATCTGGGGGCCTAGAAACCCGCCCGTATGGAGTTTACAATCCTACCAGTGGTGACAGAGAATAATTAAGTGTAATATCAAGTATGTCATGGTCCGGTTTGCTCACTGGCTGAGCGTGGTGCTGACAACACCAAACTAAGGGTTAAGATCCCCTTACTGGTCATCTTTAAAAAAAAAAAAAAAAAGTATGTCATGGTGATGAGTGCTTTGGAAAAAAGTTAGGCAAGGAAAGGAGGGGTCCTGAGTTCTGAGGTGGCCTCATAGGAGTGACATTTAAGCAAACGCCTGCAAAGGTGAGGTCTTCTTTTGAATCTTTTGAATTTTGTACCATGTTACATATATTTTCTCACTAAAAATAAATATGAAGGAAAAGAACAAATCGTGTAAACTCTTTTGACTACACCGTATCATTCTGTTATGTGTAGTGGGGCCATAATGAGGTCTTTGAGCACCAAGATGGAAAAGGCAGTTGAATATCAAGCTGGAAGGCTTTGTACTGAAGGAAATGCTTATTTCGCTTGCTTAAATTTTTATATTGAAAACTTTGGCAAGATCTGTCTATTGCTGAATAACAAAAGTACTCCAAAACGGTAGTGGCTTAAAACAACACAGTCATTATTTCACAGTTTTCTGTGGATCAGGAATCCTGTGCCCAGTTTAGCTAGATTCCTGGAGGGGAGATTACCTAGGGCCTGAATATCATTGGCTGTTTGCTGTGCGAGATCTCTCAGCAACTCTGTGTGTCTTGTGAAACATGACCGTTTAGACTGGCGTTGAGTCCGAGGAGACAGTCAAAGGAAAGGACTGCTAGAGACAGAAAGAACAGCATTTTTTCCTGCCCCCTGAGAAAGGAGAAAAGGAAATGATTTCCTGACTTTTCCGTCTAGTTATTAAATCAAACATGACACCCACTGCAAGGAAAAAGGGCTTATCAAAAATAATAAAACAGTAGTTAAAAAAAACCATGAAGCAACTGGCTTTTACGGTCTTAAGTGCTCTCTGCATGTAACCTCTGCGTGTTTCTTTGTCTCCTTCCATTCTGCTTTCTCCATCTTTCCCAGCCTTGGTGGGCGCCCTCCCTGGCCGGCCAGCTGGTAAAGATGGCATTGGGATTCCAGTCTGGGCCTCTGGCTGCCGTGCAGTGATCTTGTAGTCACCCTGTCCTCTCCTGGAGGTCTCTGGACCTTCAATTGCTTGACATCCTGGTTCCCTCCACTTGGTTTGCAGTTGCACCCACTTTGGCTGAATTGGGCTGCCTGTGATTGTTCCTTCTGTTTGTGAGGCTTGCCTTTTCCCTCTGAGCTGCTGTCTGCCTAGACCTAGCCATGGGGCTCCATGTCTGGAAGGGGGGAGCCATCTAGCTAGGCAGTTGTCCACATCACTGCCCTCCTTCATCACAAGCTGCAACTTGTCCTCCTGGATTTCTCAATGCTTCCCCCTTCTGCTTTGTACTTTTTGGCAGGAAGGGCCTCTCTGTTTCTAAAATTATATGCAGATCAGAAATGATGGGCCTCTGATGAACTCCAGGATCATTCTCATCTCTTGAGACTGCTAGCTCCCTTGCTTCCACACCTCTTCCATCCAACACCAGGTCCCAACCTTCAGAGGGCTTCCAGAACATGAGCATTGTGTTTTTTCAGTCTCTAGTACCAGAAGGGAGTAAAAGGAAGAGCAGAGGAGACATTAATCCTCCAAAAGAGGATTTTGACAGCCAACTTATAAAGTGGTAAGTTGTGATCTGATTTTCAGTATTTTTGAAAGCCCTAATGCTGCTGTGGCAGGCAAAATGTTTAGTTAAATTAAGCCCTTTCCCCACCCCCAGCATCTTCATTTTCTTTAAAAAGAAAAAGCTGCACAGAGGCATTAGTATGGTACTTGAACTGGAACAGCAATTCTGTGTATGTTGACATCCACTTCGAGCCTCCCTTGGCAACAAATCTGAGCCAACAGAGCAAGTCCCAGCCTTTGAGACTGTCAGGTAACCTGTGCTGTGGAGGTGGAGAACTAAACTTTATCTGTTGAATTTTCTGAATTTGTGCTGTTTTTGGTTCATCTTTGGTATTTCAGCAGTTCTTGTTTTGAGTTCTCACATTTTAGTTCTTATTGGGTTGCCACTTGGTGGAATAGTTAGTATCTGTCCCTGCAGAGTATTCTTAGGTCCCTTTGAGTCCTCAAATTTGGATGGATTACTAAGAAGAGCTCCTGTTTTCTTAGACTCACAGATGTTTAAAGGCGTTGAAAGGTCTTTGGAGGCCATGAGTTTAATAGAGGAGATGCTGACAGCAGAGAGGTTGAGACTGCGTTAATGAGTGACACCAGGTAGAGCAAGACTCTTGGCTGCTGGCCCAGCACCCTCTCCTATACCTGATGCCCCTTCCAGCTGTGTCACATTTAAAAGCAAACTGAAGACAGTCTGTCTCCATTTTGCACCCTTGGCAGCGAACTCTTCTCTCCGACTTGAGTTACTTTAATTTTGGGAGAGGGGCATTTGGTTAACAGTCATTTTGTAAAGACAGCTATTTGGGGACAGTATCTGTCTGGAGTCTTTAGCCTCAGCAAGGAGAGGATTTTTCTGTGGCATTTAAGCCATGATATACATTTCTTCCTGTTGTTTAGTTTGCATCAATTGGCTTAGATGTTATTAAATGTTGCTAGTCCAATCCAATTCCTTGTTTTGTGAAAATAGGTTTTTTGGGGCCGGCCCAGTGGCGCACTGGAGATTGTGCCGCTTGGGAGTGCGGCGGTGCTCCCGCTGAGGGTTCAGATCCCATGTGGAGACCGGTTCCCACTCACTGGCTGAGCGCGGTGCGGGCGCAACACCGAGGGGTGCGATCCCGTTACTGGTCAGTAAAAAAGGCAAAAAGGAAAAAAAAAAATAGGTTTTTTGGGGCCGGCCCAGTGGCGCACTGGAGATTGTGCCGCTTGGGAGTGCGGCGGTGCTCCCGCTGAGGGTTCAGATCCCATGTGGAGACCGGTTCCCACTCACTGGCTGAGCGCGGTGCGGGCGCAACACCGAGGGTTGCGATCCCGTTGCCGGTCCCTGGTACGGGCGCAACACCGAGGGTTGCGATCCCGTTGCCGGTCCCTGGTACGGGCGCAACACCGAGGGTTGCGATCCCGTTGCCGGTCCCTGGTACGGGCGCAACACCGAGGGTTGCGATCCCGTTGCCGGTCCCTGGTACGGGCGCAACACCGAGGGTTGCGATCCCGTTACTGGTCAGTAAAAAAGGCAAAAAGGAAAAAAAAAAATAGGTTTTTTGTTTATCTGAGTGGGCTTCTCTTCATCACTGTGCTGGAATAGTTATTCTTGGAAAGCAGTGATGGCTTTTTAATCTGTCTGTTACATTTTAAGACTTGCTTTAGGGTTGCAAAATAATATTGTTGTTACTGGGAGGAGTGGGGTAGGCACCATAGCCTGTAGGGAGAGATAGGAGAGAGGCTGCCATAGTATATACTTGCAGACTTTTGCTAAAATTTATTTCGTGATTGCGAATGATGGCCAAAGAGTAAGGCCTTGGTAACTCTTCAAGTTACCAGCATTTGCTTCTTCACATTGTTTCCAAGCACTGTTATAACCATTCGCTTCTTCTGGTCTGGTTCAGTCATGTTCTGGGTGACCAGTCCAGAAGTCTGATAGTTCTTCCTGTCTCAACTCCTGCGAGTCCAGAGCAGCTGAGCACCCCACACACGGGAACAATGGGACTCCTGGAAACTGTCTTACTGTTGTCATGCAGAAGTATATTTCCTCTTTGTTAACTTCCAGAAAGAATTGCTGTCCTGGCTTTGAAATTTGTTCTGAAACAATAAATTCAGAAGATTCTATTAATCTATTCTGATTTATTTAGGAGGCAGCAGTGTTCATTATTTGACTTATATTAGTGGTTAATTAACCAAAGTAGAACATGTTTCCTTTTTGCAAACTGAATGCTGAGAGAGTAACAAAGACCAAATATTTTACAACACAGATCCTTGAGTTTTACTTTGAGATATAACATTTTATTTTGCAGCAACTTCTGGTTTTAATGACATAATTACTATTTCTATCATTAGCAAGTTTTGAATTCCGAATAAATCAAAATGGAAATGAAATTGTTTCTAAAAATAATACAGCTGGTACTTAGGTGAGTGTTTTTTAGCCTTTGTCATTGTTGGTGAGGAAGGCCTTGATTCGGGAGAAAATGTAAATTTCATGCCAGTCTCTTCCTATTTTGAATTGGTGAGAATTGGATTGAATTGTGTGGAACTGTTTATGAGAACAGATAGGAATGTTTGAGATTTCTTTTAATGTAGAATATTCTTGCTTTCATTTCTTGGTGATCTGCCTTGAGGATCCATCTTATGGGCCACTCACTGGCATCAGTGGCACTTTTAAATCACATGTGCTGTTGAATCTGTTTATGTTGGCTTTATTCTACCCAGGAAAGTCCACATTTGCTCATTTTGAATTCTTGAGAGAAGATCGCTCTGATTAGGTCTTCTACAACTGGGAGTTCAGGAGATCAGATGATAATGGGGAAATAATCATATTGCTTCCCAGCCCCTTTAAGTAGGGTCTTAGGTTGAGTTTTTGGCTTGGAGTAGATTTCCTCCCAAATCTTATGTACTCAATGCAAGGATGAAAATGTGTTCCAAAGCTTTAAAATATTTTTTTTCTTGGACTTTGGGATTCTGTGAACATTTATTTGCTTCCATTGGTAGTGATCGTGGAGGATTTGACACCCTCATTTTCACTAGTTTTTTAGCCCACTCAGTGGAAAATGTAGGTAGGAAATTTTGTTTTGCTTGACATCACTTAGCTTCTTCAGATTCAGATAAATCAAGGTTTGGTAATCAAAGTAGAGAAGTTTGTTCTGCAGATACACCCAACCTCCCTGAATGTACAGTTTAGGGAATTACAACCAGGGCCTGTCGGAGGAGCACCCTGATCATTTGTTTGTTTGTTTGTTTGTTTGTTTATTTCAAATATTCATGAGATACAAAGCTGATTGTCCCCCCTCCTGCCCATGATGTGGGGGCCAGATTCATATTGGGGGCATACCCATTACCAGAAATTACTTTTGTACCCTCTGTCCCCTTCCTGTTATCCCTCAACCTCCCTCCCCTTTGCCCTCTCCCCTCAACTCCAATTTGTAGCCCTAGGAATGTTCCCTCCCTCTGTTGGATCATGGGACTACTGTGGTCTTTCTTTCCTGCCTTCCTTTCTCTCTTAGCTCCCACATCTGAGTGAACACATGAGGTATTTATCCCTCTGTGCTTTGCTTGTTTCACTCAACATAAGTTTCTCCAGGTTTATCCATGTTGTTGCAAATGAAAGTATTTCATTCTTTTTTGTGGCAGAGTAGTATTCCATGGTGTATATATACCACAGTTTCCTTATCCAATCGTCTATTAATGGACATTTAGGTTGGTTCCATATCTTGGCTATTGTAAACAGAGCTGCAATAAACATGGGGGTGCAGGTATCCCTTCGACACGATAATTACCATTCCTCTGGATATATACCCAGAAGAGGGATTGCTGGATCATATGGAAGATCTATCTGTAGTTGTTTGAGAAACCTCCAAATTGTTTTCCAAAGTGGTTGTACTAATTTACATTCCCACCAACAGTGCAGGAGCATTCCCTTCTCTCCACAACCTCACCAGCATTTGTTATTCATCCTCTTTTTGATCATAGCCAGTCTTAACTGGAGTGAGGTGGTATCTCAATATGGTTTTAATTTGCATTTCCCTGATGAATAGTGATGTTGAGCATTTTTCATGTATCTGTTGGCTATTTGTATGTCTTCCTTTGAAAAATGTCTATTCAGCTCCTTTACCCATTTTTTAATTGGCTCTTTTTTTTTTTACTGTATAATTGCTTGAGTTCTATGTATATTCTGGATATTAGTCCTTTGTAAGATGCATAGTTGGCAAAAATTTTCTCCCACTCTGTAGGTTGTCTTTTCACTCTGTTGATTGTTTCTTTTTTTTTTTTTTTCCCTTTTTGTCTTTTTTCGTGACCTGCAACGGATCGCAACCCTCAGTGTCGCGTCCGTACCGGACCGGGACCGGCAACAGGATCGCAACCCTCGGTGTTGCTCCCGCACCTCGCTCAGCCAGTGAGCGGCCGGTCTGTATGTGGGATCCGAACCCTCGGTGGGAGCGCTGCCACACTTCCCAGGCGGTGCACTGTAGCAGTGCGCCACCGGGCCGGCCCTTGATTGTTTCTTTTGCTGTGCAGAAACTTTTTAGTTTGATACAGTCCCATTTGTTTATTTTTCTTTAGCTCCTTGTGCTTTTGGGCTCATGTTCATAAAGCCTGTACCCTGTCCTAACTACTGAAGTGTTTCACCTATATTTTCCCTTAGTAATTTTACAGTTTCAGGTCTTATACCTAGGTCTTTAATCCATTTTGAGTTGATTTTAGTGTATGGTGAGAGATGCATATCTGGTTCCATTCTTCTGCATATGGATATCCAGTTTTCCCAGCACCACTTGTTGAAGAGGCAATCTTTTCCCCAATGTAGATTTTTGTTGCCTTTGTCTAATATCAGATGGCTGTAAGCCTGAGGAGTGATTTCTGGGTTCTCTATTCTACTCCACTGGTCTGAATGTCTATTTTTATACCAGTACCATGCTGTTTTGGTTACAACAGCTTTGTAGTATAATTTGATCTGATCATTTGGAGAGGAAAGATGGGAGATGAGCTCTACCTTGCCTGCGCCTCTCCCCCAAGCTCAGTTTCTTTTGGGTTAAATGGGCATTCATTTAAATACAGGATTCTGCTTGCCTGAAACAATCCTCCTTCCCCTTTTGTTGACTGAACTTAATCCTTGACATCCCGGGCCTCCGTCTGCACTGTAGGGGATGTGGGAATATGTAGCAAAGCACCATTCTGTCCTGAAAAAGTTAGTACATTGATTCTCTTTTATATGGAAGACCCCACAGTTTACCCTGGGAGTCAACCTAGGGTAACACAGAGGCAGAGACCTGTTTCCACCACCCATTTTAAAAGGTAGGGAAAAGATAGTGTGAAGACAGCATTTTAATTGGATGGGTTTCATAATTAATGTCTCCTTAAGTAAAGACTTCTGTTTCATCTGCCTTTCCAGACCATGTGGTAGAAATTGTAAAGTGATGGAGAAGAACAGCGCTTCTCGGTTGGCAGGCAGTAGAAGTCAGAGCAGACGTGGAAGCACCACCAGATGCGCAACTAGCTTCTTTAGGGAGAGGTGGATATTTTCTCCAAGCATGTGAAGGAGATGTGGCTTTTGTGTAGTGCCGTACTCTAGGTACAGAAGGCCTGCATTTGGGACCATCCTAGTAATTGTTATGGTTACTACCAGGTTCTTTCTTCATTCTTGAGTCTTTTCTTTTTGTCAAAAATGATTTTTTGTTTGATTCCTCAACCAAGGGTACCCAGCCTTGGAGAGGAGATGAAATTTGGATGTCTTTATTTTTTTAATTTGTATTTGAAGGGGAAGATTAAAACTGTTCAAGTAAATATCTTTGGCTTACGTGGACTCTTCAGTCATTTTTGGGTTCCTTCCTCCATGGATAATCAATCTTCACTACCTGGGGATGCCTGCTTCTCACTGTGGTCTCCTCTGGCCCCTTTTTCTTCTTTGTTCTGAGCCCTTCCCAGGCAGAGGACGTCAGGAAGGTACATGTGCCTTTGGGAAGAAGGTGGTGGGAAAATATGGAATAATGAGCCCTTCTGACTTTGGATTCAGCAATTTAGCATTGGCGCAGTAGGTGGAGTTATTCTTGGAGCCCTGGTTTGAAGATTGCTGTGCAGAAACCCATCTGTGCCGCTGGTTGCCAGCATTTCTGGTACAAATATTGTCATTTGCTCTTGAGGCAATCTGCTATTTCGGTCCTAGATGCAGTTTTGTAATATGCTGGGCAAAATAGCAGAGAAAAAATATCTTAAGTGGTGGTATAATCTTCAGTTTAAAAACACTTTAGTAGTGTTTCCAGTATAGGATTGTTCAACGTGTCTCCTTTCCTTGGCTGTAAACATAATCTAAATTCATTTTTTTCTCGCTTGCCTGAGCTGTGCTTCACTTGTGCTGACTCTGCATTCACTGAAAGGAAAGATGGAGGGATAGTCTTGTCCACATAAAAGGCTTAAGTAATAATATTTCTTTAAAATTGTACTCTGTGGAGGTTTAGCTTGCCACATTGGTTCTGTTGATAAGAAAATGAGTAATTTGCCCAGAAATTATTTGGTTACAAAAATTGTCAAACACGATACTACACAACCCTTCCCCATCCGGGATCCTTCCCTATCCTGGGCTGTGAGAGTCACCTCTTCCACGCAGGCTGCTGAATGGCTTTGCAGAGGGTACCTCTGTTGCCTGTGCAGAGTGGGTGCTCCCTGAAGGTATAGGGGTCTCTCCAGAAAGCCTGGGGGTGGGGCTGTGCTACCATTTTATTGCCTTTGTCATTAAGCCTTTTTTAAAGAGAGAGAAAGCCCATCCTATAGGAAGTAGTACGTTTCCTCTGTTTCTGTGGTTTTCTTATTTTCTTACCAGCCTGCTGCTTAGTGAGAAATCCATTCTCCAGTATGACTCAGTGCACGTGTGCACACACATGTTACAAGAGTTTTACAAAATAGTACTGTACTTACCCATTTATGTGAGATATGCTTGCTCTATTTTATTAATTAAAAAAAAAAATGCTGGTCTCAACCCCCTACACTGACTTCACTACTTTGTGGATTGTGATCCAGAGTTTCAGTCTGAGGACTTTGCCACATTCTGTTTCAAGACCTCCGTGTTATGGCAACAGCCTTGAAGTTAGGGCAGAGAGGTAGATGCATCCATATGTGGAAGATTGGCCCAGAGTAGAAATGAAGAGGAGGGTTTATTTTATTTTATTTTTGTCCTTTTTGAGACCGGCCGTACCGCACTCAGCCAGTGAGCGCTGTGAGTGCACCGGTCAACCCTATATAGGATCCGAACCCGCGGTGGGAGCGCTGCTGTGCTCCCAGCACCGCACTCTCCCAAGTGCGCCACGGGCTCGGCCCAAGAGGAGGGTTTAAACACACTCTGGAAGATTTGGGCTGAACAGATAGTTAAGTAGCTCCTCTCTGGATTGGTTTCAAACATGGAACCAATGAAAATTATATATCCAATTAAACAACCCTAAAAGATGCAGTTTGTTTCCTACGTTCTGATATAGGACAGAGTAGCCAGGATAGAGTTTTGCACCTATCTGGACATCATGTCATTTAGATTTTGAATTCAAGATGTTTGAATTCCTTGAAAATGGGCAGCTGCCACATTCACTTTCCTGGATGAGGTTTTGTGCTCTTTTCCTTCTATATGGACCTGAGTCAGGCTCACCTGACCTATGCTCAGCTGTCTGCAGAAGCTTTGATCCCATGAAGTACATTCCACTTTTCATTTCTTTGGAGCAGATAGTAACTCCACTTCCACCCTGAAGTCAGATAGGTTGTCAGAAATGTAAAGGAATTTTAGGTGGTATCAATATTTAATAAGAAATGATTACCCTTTCTCTGCAAAGCTGGAGCAGGCAAAGTGGGTGTGAGCAGTTCATGCCGGTGTAGTCTGGCTGGGAGAGGGCTGTCCCCTGAAATGGCGTTCCTCCCACTTGAGGCCCTGACTTGCTTATTGGTATATGAAGCAGTACTATTCTCCATTGTGAAGTTGTGTGTGTTCAAAGGAAATACTGTATATTAAAGGGGAAAGCAGCGGGGGTGGGGGGGTGGAGAGGAAAATTGCAGGAAATTGGAAGGTGAGGTTGACATTCTTCATTCACTAATGCCACTTCTGTTTTTCTTTCTGAAAAACAATGAAGACTTAAAAATTGGTCCCAGAACTAACTGGCTTTTTTATCCATAACCTTATAATTATGTTTTTTAGTCATCCTTTCTTAAACATCTAATGAATTGTCTTTTGTTATTTGATGTTAATGACCAAAAAGTGTTACTAATGTAGTGTTTCTCAAACTTGTCTGTCATATGAGATACTTGTTAAGAATATTCTGGGACCTCACCCTCTTCCTGCTGAATCAGAATCTATATGGACTAACACGGTTGATTCATTTTCTTAGAATATTAGAACTGGAAAGAATCTTGGACATGAAGCTGATGCAGGTGTTCCCAAACCTAGTGCCATCAGTGTCTTGACTATTTTATACAGATTCCTGGGCCCCACTCCATACCGATTGAATCCTAATATCTGAAGCTTCCTAGAAGATTCTGACTGTTAGTCTAGAGTGGTAACCACTCATCTCTTCAGCTTCCTTCAGGAAGGAAAGTGACTTGGTTACTGGCTAGTTAATACTAATAGAATAAGAAGTCCTCTTCTGATCTCTTATCAATTCATTCAAATAATATTTATATCTCGGGTACTGACTAGTTTCAGGATGGGTGAGCAGGGTCCCTGCCCTGGAGGTGCATGGTACCTAGCCTTTCTCAAAGGATGAGTTTGGGAGGTGGTGGCATTAGAATCATTTGGGGAGCTTTTTTTTTTCAAGCCATATGCAATGCCACCCTAGTATCAGATAGGCATGTGCCTATGTGGTGGCATCTTCCCTTGTTGGATGCTGGCTGGCCAGTTGTCCTTCTCTTAAAATTTTGTGACATAGTTCAAACATCCAGAAAGGCAGAGGCTAATATAATTAGTATCCATATTCCATCACCCGGTTTTAACAAATACTACCCATCTTTGGTGTAGATAGCCTTCCTACCTCCACAGAGGTAGCCACTAATTCCACAGTTGGAGTGCTGGAGGCCCCCTTTCCTGCCAGAAGCCTGCCCTCTGGCTGTGCTGATAGGTTCGTAAACTCTGTGTAAGATTGTCTTTTAAAAACTTTACATGAATGTTATCATTTAATGTAAATATTACTCTGCAACTTGGTTTTCTTTAAAAAGTCAGCATTTGTTTTTGAGATATATCCATTGTTGTTGCATGACCTGATATGGCCCTATACTTAATAGTAAAATCAGGAAATTGAAGCCAGACAGCTTGAAAACCTTCTCAATGGAAAAAATACAAGAAGTGCTGGGTGGGAGGAGTTTTTGTTGAATTTTTGGTGTAGAACGTTGTCATTTATGGAAAAATAGTTGATTTGAATTGTGCATTATTTTGAATAGCCCGGTATCAGCTCAATGAGAATTAATTGCATGAAAAGTTGTTTTTATTTACTATGGGTTTATTACTGCAGAGTGGTCCAAACAGATGAAAGTTAAGATTTGTGGCATAAAACAGGAAGCAGATGGAGGCTAATTAAAGTTCTGTTGATGAGGAAAGGATGAGTGATCAAGGAGCAGCTGGTTTCCCAGTTTAAACACAGTTTGTACTATTCTATGACAGCCCTCTGTAAGTTCTGAGGGTCTTTCAAAGGTGAAGGCATGTGTTTCAGCAACAAGTGTGAAGGCCGTTGCTGCTCTATTTGTGTTCACCTTCTTTGCTTTGAAGCAGATTTTCAGTGTTGCTCCAGCCACACTGGATATTTGTGCCCTGGAAAAGCCTAAAGTCCTTTCTTTAATCTCTAAGAAAGTGCCCAAGCATTTGATTTTATTTTGTATTTTTTCTTATTTATCCCAACTCCCTCTCCTGGTGGATTTTAAAATGTTGGTGCCCTGGCCCTAACCCAAGGAGGCACCAGTCTACCTAACCAAAGCTCTAGGCATATATGTGTGTAGGTGAGTGCTAAGAGGTACTGTGGAAACTTTCTTGGAGCCTCACCTTGTTCTGAAGTGTCTTTGAGCTTCTGGCTGTGAGGTGTCAGGGACTTCTGAACTTACTTTGCTTGATTGTGCCCTTGATGACTTTCACCTTCAAATGACAGCATCTTTTGTTGCTACTGCTAATAATGGTTGCATAAACATTAAGAAAAAATGCTCTGTATGTGTTTTGTCTAAAGAACATACCAGCACTGGGTTTTCTTTGAATATGTGTAGGGAGATGACATGAGGTCAGGTAAGATTTGCCTTGCCTAGACATTTCATGGAAAATGTAATTAGAAGATGATATGAATCTTTCCATGAACTTTTGGAAGTACCCTCTAATATATACTCATATGCGTATATACACATCTATATCCATCTGTGTATATTTATGTTTCACTTTGTAGGAACTCATTTTTTGAATGAATGCATGAAAAAAGAAAATGTATAGATTTTTTGTTGTTGTTTGTTGCCCCAATGTAGGTTTACTCTGATTGTGAAAGGTGAATGTGCTCTTTAACAACAACAGCAAAAAAGACATACAAAGGTAAATGTCTTCTGTTCACCACCCAGAGGCAACATCGGTATATTTATCAAGATTGTCTTGTAAAAGAAATAATTGACTGTGTAGAGCCCATATAATTGGTAATAAAGAGCACCATTTATTTTAGCTACAAATAGTGTGCAGTGGAGATTTCAAGAATGTCATGATGCATGTTCATTGTCAGATGTTGTACATAAACTTTTCAATCCTAGATGCTGTTTTTGCCTAGTTGGGCTCTGTACTTAGTTCCACTACTTACTACATTAATGGGGTAAGCTTGTGTACCAGCTCCTGATCGTCCAGGCTCTGTTCTGGTGACCCTGGAAACTCTCCCTCTGCTGACATCACAGTTCTTCCAGTGTGAGGAATGTCATCACAGCCAAAGCTAGAGTGTTTTCCTGGCTTGGGAGAAGTCTCAGGATTCTGTCATTTTTTTTTTTTTTTTTTCCATTCTGCTGTCTTCTCAGCAAGGCAACCTAAAATATTCTTCTCCTTTCTTCTCTTCCCCTTCTCTCTTGTTCCTTCTGGTACCTCGCTTGCCTTCCTTCCTCTTACCAGAAGTGTTTAGGGAATCCATTCTTCTACGCTATGGCTCTGCCTTGTGTATTTTTGAAGATATTGATGGATGACTGTTAGTGTATGATGTTGTGGGGAGAGAGAGATCGACTGTGGGGTCTGCTTCATATGAAGCAATCCGACCTGGCTTCGATAGTCTGCGTCTACTTCGTCCTCCAAAGAACAAGAGGCACAATTCAGGTGTTTCCAGCAGCAAGTCCCACCGAGTACCTGGGCTTTATCAGATGCCCAGACTGAGGTGTGTTCCTTGGTCTGAAGCTTTCTGTTAGAGCCCTCCTTTCCCCCCAGGCGTAATTATAAACTCTCACAAATGTATAGTACTTTATGCTTTTTGAAGCAGTTGTATCCATTACAACTCCTCTGTGAGGCGGTTAGGACACACATTCATTTCCCGTGTTATAGACAAAAAAGCTGAGACATATGGTATATAAAGTTTGTCCAAAGTCATACATATAAGGATAAAGCCAGACTTAGGTCTTCCACTTCACCACCATCTTGCCATTAGACCAGCGTTTTCCAAACTGTGTGCCACTAAACATTGGTTTCATAGCATAGTCTGTCAAGAAGCGTGGTCAAAGAAATATGATGTGGGGTATGTGTGCGTGCGTGTGCCCATGTGGACACATGTCATCCCACCCACAAAACCAAACAAAAACTCTAAGTTAATGGAAGGTTTTGCTTTGCTTTGTACATTAACATGAAGTTAGTGTATCAAAGGCTCTAAAGACCCTGCAGATTAGGAATCTTGCTTAAGTCTGTGTGGCCATGGTGTCCACAATGTATTTCTGCCACGAATTCTTTTCACTATAAAAGGAACCATTATTTTATGGAGCACATGTCAAAGAATGCTTTACCAGGCCATAGTGTGCTGCTTTGCTCTGGAATGATTTGGGAGGTGCTACAAGATACCTCAGTAGTTAGAGGACGATCTGTTCTTTTGGAGAACCTGCAGGGGAGAGTTCAGTGTATGCTTTTCCATGGGCAGTGGTTGGAGATGCTTTGAGAATAAAGACCATCCTGGAGGGGGGGGGGGTGTGGGATGGGAAGCTGGCTGCAGGGAATCCCAGTCATCTTGTCACTATAAGCATGGTAACATACTGAGTAGGATTTTAACCAGGACACATAGAAGTTTTCCATCCACAGGATCAGCATTTTAGGACCAGTCATCAGCTCTGTTAGGGAACAGTCCATGAACAGTATCCTGAGTGACAGCAGCAGTGTTTGGCAGCGTAAGATGGACTTCAGAAATCTGGACCCCGAGCAGCATGCAGCTACATCTCAGTGTGGCCTTTGACAAGACACAGTGAGGCCACCTGCACCAACTCCCCTCTACAGCCTTTTCTTTAACTTAATGTTCAACTTTGCTTGCAATTGTTATTCTTCTTAGATTGGCAGTTGATGGCAGGGAGGATGGTGGTAAAGGTGCCAGTGGCGGATTCCACATCCATCTCATTAATCAGTTCTTACTTCATTTGAGCAGAGTAGGACTTCTTGACAAAATTTTTCAATTTTAAAGTAAGTTTGTTCCAACCAGGCAGAAATGATAGATTACTTTGCACTGAAATCTCAAACCAAGGAAGCAAGCCCAACTTCTTACAACTGATATCACACTTGATCTCTCCTCTCTTTGCTCTCCTCCCCCCCCTCCCCTGTCTTCCCTCCTCCCCCCACCTGCACAAAGGACTTACCTGCTTTTCATCCAAGTGAAGCTTTTGCAGGTGTTGAATATAGATCAGAAGTTCACGTACAGTATTTTAAAATCCAGAAGGTAGAAATAGAAACTCTAGTGGAGGTGATTCCTTTGCTTTGTTTAGTTTGGTGGGGAGAATAAAATGACCCTGTTAGGACAAATGGCTGGAAGAAGTGCTGTGAAATAGATGGGACGAGTTAATAGCCTAAGGTGTGGTATTTCTATCAGCAAATGTTCCTGTGCGTCCTGCATAAAATGATTGGACAAAGCATTAGACTCTGTGACCTATATTTTACAAAGTATTTGTACTATCTGCTAATTTTTTTTCCCTCTAGTGACTTTTTGACTTTTAGACCTGGTTGTAAGTTGCACGACACTAACTTGTTTTGTACCAAGAAGGAAAGGAAGCAGTTAGAGGCCAGGGCATCTGGCTGGTGGAGGAAGAAAGGCGGGATGTGCGGAGGGTAAGGCTTGCACCAGTCACATGCTTTTATAATTGAATCTCATGGGGGGTCATCAGCCGTTTAAGTTTCCAGGATTTAGAACATTTGCCTTCTGCTACGTTGGGGGGATGCAGTGCCTGTCAGCTTATTCTTGCACCCCTGCAGTCCAGCCGCGGGTCTTGGCCCTGGATCTCTTATGCACCCACCAGAGTATTGACTAATGTGTGAGTAATTTGTTGTAGTTTTATTCATGTTTATGTTGAATAATCCATGGTTACACCGTAGGGCATTATTTCCTTTAATTTCCTTTCAGCTGTTCAAAACAACCTGAAAGATGTTATGATTGAGCCTAGACAATGACCTCAAGAAACAAAAATAAACCTTCAAAATATAAGAACCAGATTTGTATGCCAAGTGTTGGGAACGATGCATAAAATAAATGTATGAAAATACGGTAGACTTCATGAAGGGGTACTTTAAAAATTTGTTTTCAAAACATATGGTCTCTGCCCCAATGTTGTGTGCTCCTCTGGCTATGAAAAAACAAGAGATTATGCCTTAAGTTTAAAAACAACGAAATATCATTGGAGTCATGAGACGAAAGCCAAACAGCTGCTTGAATATACCCCCCCTTCATTTTCAGAGTGAGGGGGAGAGAGGAGGTCCTGGGATGACACGTGTTTCTGGAGGCGCTCCTCTGCACACCAGCCCCAGCCACACCAGCTGCAGCAGCCTCCTGCAGGTGGTGTCAGGTGCAGAGGGACCTGAACCAAAGACAGCAGCTCCCTGACATGCTTTTACTTATCCAGAGAAAGTTATGTACACGGAGAAACACACCCACGCATATTTAAATTTCTGGATAATCAAAAATATCTTCCTGCTTTCCAAGCAGAGCCCTAACTCTCCTTTTCTCTCACCATCTGGGTGGGAAATTAGGTTTGGCACTTCCCTCTGGGTTCCACGTCATAACTTTATTCAGTTGTCTTTTGATTTTTCACTCGCTTTCCTGTGTGTTGCCTGTAGGATCAAAATACCTGCTCCTAGCTTGTGTTTTAACCTTTCTCCCCACCGTCTCCCCCTCTCCCCCCCTCTCCCCCCCTCTCTCCCTCTCCCCCTCTCTCCCTGTCCCTCTCTCCCTCTCCCTCTCTCCCTCTCTCTCTTCCTTCTTTCCCTCTCTCTCTCTCTCTCCCCCCCCCCCCCCCCCCCCCCCCCCCCCCCCCCCCCCCCCCCCCCCCCCCCC
>NW_007728364.1:133235-141396 GCF_000696425.1 Galeopterus variegatus
CCCCCCCCCCCCCCCCCCCCCCCCCCTCTCCCCCCCTCCCTCCCTCCCCCTCTCCCTCTCTCCCACTCTCCCTCTCTTCCTTACCACCTCACCCCCCCATGCCTAAACTCAAGTATGACCATACTGACCTCTCATCCTTAGACATGCCTTCCTGGTGTTTTTAAAAAGTTTTTCCTCACAAATACTAATGTTTATTGGGCACTCTGTACACGCTGAACATTTAATACTCAGCAATTCAATACATATTTCTTTCTTACAGATGTCGGAACCAAGGCCCAAAGATTGCAAATCTCTTATCCGAGACCACTCAGGCAGCACTGTGCTGACTGGATTTGAATCTAGGCCTGTCTGGTTCTAGAACCCATGTTCTTAATCATCACATAGTGTGCCCATCAGCTTTGATTCGTGTTCTGCCCTTACATTGAGTTCCTTCCCCTTTTAGCCAGCAACCCAAATCCTGCATTTCCTTCATGTCCCAATATCAATATATTGGGTAACCATTTTAGTCAAATATATTGGTGTCTGTCTTCATGAATTACTTGATAGAAATGTACGATAGACTTTGAAAAATGATTAAAATGTAAAACTTCTCCCCTTTTGGGGGCAGGGGGTAGGGTCCTACTGAAGAATGATTGTTTTAAACTTAGTTCAGTCACTAACAATTCTAAACCATCCATTATAATCTTGACTAGGTTGTCAGAATTTGACTAAATTACTTTTCTCAGTTATAAAAATAAAGAAAATGCATTGAAATACCAAACAGACTACATGTTGATTCAGAGAAAAGTAATCTTTGAGAAGAGATGCTGAAATATTTTACTGCTCATCTCTAATGGTTTAGGTATCTATGACAGTAGAGCCAACAATTTCTTCTAGAAAACCATTTATGGCTCTAGAACATCATGAATTTCTAGAAGAATTCTCTGATATGCTTGAAATTGTTAGTATTTTTTACACATAATATGCTTTGTGTCTTTCGAACACGTTCTCGTTTAATTTTTACAGTGCACCTTTGGGTTTTGTGGTACAGAGGCACCATATTCTGTGTGAAGTTAATGACCTAAGTTGTACTCAAACATACAAGCCCTGACTTCTGGTACCGTTTCTACTGAACCATGTTGGCAAATGTATAATTTTAAGAAAAGTGGAGAAAAGGCACCCCTGAATGTTCTAATACACATATTGTTGTGGAAAACTATAGCTATAAGTTCAGAGTATCCTTGAATGTAGTAGCTTGAAAGAAAGAAGAAACATTTGTACTAATGTGCAAGATTCCAGCCACAATAGTTGCTATTTAACTCCCTTTTGGAGGAAATTCAAAGTGATAACACTGAAAAGAATGAGGACTAAAATTCCAAAGAGGAGTTTAAGATGTATAGCATCACTAATTATTGACTTACGTGAGGAGTTCTAATTTTCCATTGGTTTGAATTATTCTAAATCTGGTTCTGGAGCAAACTCAACTTGGAAACTTCCAGAATCCCCTTAGTGCAGGAATGATCTTGGGGAAGCACATTCTCCCCGGGCTGATCTGTCTTGACCCGAGACCAGATTTAAGCTGCAAGTCCTTGTGGACATCACTAATAAATATAGGTGTGCTGACTTCTGGTGGAGAGCCAGTGATGACACAGGAGTGAGAGGAATGAGAGGCTGCTTCTTGGGCTCTTTTCTGTTGGGTTGATGCCGAGTTTTCAAACGGAGGTGAAAATGCTGCTCACAGCATTGGTCTTACATTGGGGTGGAAACTTGGTCTTCCACATAAGCAAAGTGTAGGCCTCATGTTAGGTCTGTGCTGGTGGAAAGATGTGGCTTTAAGGTGGACACATTGTGGAGGGCCTTGATGGGTCATGGAATTTGTAGGCTTTTAGGTGACTTAATAAAAGCAGTACTACGGGAACATTTGTTTGGGGTTTTTTTTGGAATCCTCAAACAGGCTAAGACTTCTAGTGGTGCTGAGGAAACACCAATTTGTGAGGGTGTTCATGTCTCTTTATTTAGTGTTGTTTGGAAGGGAGGTGTGGAGAGTTATACCTATTATACAGAAGAGCCCTGGCCTGGGCTCAGTCTCCCTTGGGGGTGGGGTGGGGGTTTTTACTTTAACATAATCCTGAGCTGAGATAGTTTTGCTAGCATTGGGTCAGCCTAGGCATTTGATAGCTATTTGATTTGGGACAGGCCGTTAAGCATTTTGGGGAGGTAGCCCCCAAACAGTGTATACTTACAGTTATGAGTCATTGTTGCATTAGGCTTCCTAGCCAGAATAGTGGGCAAGCTGTTCTTGAGATTCTGTATAAATCCTATAGGCAAACCCTACATTGCAAATAATGTGTAATTCAGAATGTTATTACTTTATTGCAGTTTGCTGCTCTTTTTGTAATCTGGATTATATGTGGGCCCCAAAAGAGAAAACAAACAAAACATAAAATTAGACTTTGTACTTTATTTTATTTTATAATAGTTAGTAGTTCTTAGTAAATACACTATGCATCCAGTGGATTAATTCTTTCCTAGATCTTTCAGACAATAAACATTTAGAATGTAAAGCAATTCTGGACAGTACATTCTGTGGGTGGGATATTGTCCTAGAGATTTTAATCTGTTAAAATTTCAGTGTTCTTGCCTCTGATTTTATATACATAAAGTTTTTCATTGACAACAATTAGAGCACACACCTTGAGTACACATTTATATAACATGAACTGGATTAATGGGCTCATCACTGTAACTGACAAAATACTTTAATATTCACTTTAGTCCTTTAAAGTTTTAGAAAACTTTAAGATCAGTCAAAGTATTGATATGTTTTGCTTCATTTTATGCCTGATGTAAGTTCATCAGAAGAGAATAGACCATAATGTGTTCTTTGGTTTTTATTTATTTTTTTATTCTTCTGGTAGCCAAATAGATAAGGTAGTTAATTGCGTTGTGATGCTGTGTGTTTATAGAACCATAGCACATTAGAAAAAATGGTGTGGCCTATGAAATAGACAAAGATTTTCATTAGGAAGCCGCAGAATCACTTCAACAATTGCATTTCCTCTCAATATTTTCCTATGGTGGGGCTCTATGTGTCTAAGACAGCCATTAGGCAACAACAGCAAAAAGCATTCATATTCTGGGCAGTTAACTAAATTGAAGTCTCAGAAAGGATAGGCTCTTTTTGCCACTACATGGGCAATGTGGGGGGAGTTGTGGCTGTCTCCTCTGGATTTGGCAGTACCTCATCTCTGTGCTGCCCTGAGAAGGAGGAGGTGGTAGGTGGGTTAAAGGATCACCAGGGATGCCTGCATGCTGCACTGAAACAAAATTAATCCCAGGAGAAATGAGCTTCACTTTGAAATCCTTCGTAGCCCACAGAACCCTTTTTAAAAAAACAAGGCATTTAAAAAAATTTTAGCCAGATGAAATTTAGTCTCTGGATATCCACCACTGGGACCTTATTAGCCAGGGTTGATGACATTCATTTGAGAGTTCTTGTTGGCTCGTGTGTGGGTAGTTTCTGTTTTCCAGGCTTTGCTTATACAAGGTGTCCTCACTAGCAGCTTAGACAGAGGTTATAGAAGGAAAGTGATTAAGAAAAATGCCTCATGATCTGAAACAGGAGATTCTTGCATCTGGGGTGGCTGGAGTGGGGTAAGGATAGGGGTGCTGCTTATTCCAAACTCACCTGGATTGTTTTGGGGTTTGTCTTTTGGGGTTCTTCGTTTCTGATAGTTCATAGAGCTCACAACATTGAATGGTACAGGGAAATCTTCCATTTTCATATTCTGAAAATTAAGAGCTTTGCCCTTCCCTTCACAAAACTGTAGCGTCCTTTGACAGAAAGTTTTCCTGTGGGACACAGTTAAATTTTTTGGTGAAGGGGAAGAAGCACAGTGCTTCTTTTTAATTACTACCTTCTGAGAAGCAAAAGCTTGGTATATAGTTTAATATCATTAAGTACATTTTCTGTTCCAACCCTGAAGGGTTTTTTTCCTTAAATCCTAGATGTATGAATTTATTGGCTGAAATGTTACTCTGAAATATTTAGGCTTTTGACTAATGCAGATCAGGCAGACCATGGGGCATCCTCTGTTTCCTCTGTTGCAGTACGTGCTCCTCCCAGGCTTGCAGGCTAGCGGCCCCTCGCCTGCCTTCTTTATTTTTTAACACCATAGTTCCATTCGCTTGTAACTCACCTCTTTACCAGACATTTTATCCCGCTTATGCTCTTGAGCTCCCCACCCCCGATCTCTTGGGCTCTTTTAGGACTTGTTCTACATAAAATACGTGATCATGGGTGCTTAGTGTTTGAAGAGAGATGAGAAAGAGTGTCATTCTGGTCATCCCCATCCTGGATAATACTCTTGTCAATCAGGTGCTGTCTCTCCCTCAGCTTGGACAACCTCATAGACACACGTGTGTGCTGACATAGATCATCAAAAAAGCCAGTGGAATATGCTCATTAGACACTCCAATTTTAAAATTTAAAATCTTGAGGAGAAAACAATTTTTCGGCAAATAAAAAACTGCAGCTCAGTTGTGAGGATGTGGCTAAACAAGAAGTTTGTGATACATGACTTTTTAATCAAATTGCAACAACCATTCATGATGGCTTAAAATCCCTGTTTATATATTCCTTTATTTCCAATAACAAAATAGCAACGTTTAAGCTTTGTGTCAGGTGATGTGCTAAGCACCTTCCAAGCATAGTATACCCGTTCATTCCCTCTGTCCTCTATGGTACTCGTGACTTTTGTAGACGTAAAAACTGAGTCTTGGTGAGATGGGGTGACTTACTCAGAGTGGCCACTGTAAGTCTGACTCCAGAGCTGGCACCTTGGTTTCTGCCTCTCTATACCCCTCCCAAATACAGGAAGCTTCTCATGACACCTGTGAGTTCTGACATTTGTCTTTTTGGTACTGTTTTACATGTGTACATAATCCCCCACATTCTTTTTTCAGTGGAGGCTGCTTTCATGTAGTCATATTTTCCTTCCTTTGGAATGATTTGAGTCAGAGGTGAAGCTGTGCAGAGTTAAACATATAACTAGCGCAGTTTGAGAACATACTGCTGAGGATTGGTTTGGCTGGGGGAGGGACACTGCATGTTCTTGGTACCTGTTTTACATTTCTTCTAGCACCAAAGCCCCATGTGGTTCTACTTTTTGTAAATGAACACCCATAAGCTTTCCATCTCTCTGAACTCTATTTTCCCTAACATAAAATGAGGGTATTAGACCAGATGACCTTCATAGTGCCTTCCAGTTTTATGAAGCTGCAAGTCTCTGTTCACAGCCCTGGGATCACCGGAGAAGTGTGGCCTCAGTGCAAACAAGGGCGTGGGGAGTGAGTGATCTTTGAGATGTTCAGGAGAGAAGGAAAGAGTTCTGAGAAATGGACTCAGCCTTATGGAATGGCCTAATGTGTAAGTACATAGATTCCCTATTCACAGCAGGTCTTCTGTTACAGCAACTTTTTAAGTTGATTCATGTGCTATCTGTTGATAACATGTGTCAATTGAATTCACTTGTATAAAAAAAGACTGGCAGAAGGTCATGTGTTTTCATTCTGTTTGTGAGCAAAATGGATTATTTTTAAAAGTTGTTGTTTTATTAGCAACTCTAATGGGAACTCTGTATTGAATAGAGATTGTCCTGCTTTCTCTTCAGTTTGTTTTCACTTGTGCAAGTGCAGGAAGAGATGGAGTGAAGGAGAGGAAGCAGGAGAATGAAGGCATCGAAGGCCTCAGGCCTCGCTGGGAACCTGCATAACAATTGCATGCATTGAGAGAGTTCACAGAAATTAGATAATGCTTTGGAAAAATCTAGTTTGTCTAGCATTTTGAAAGAATTTCTAGAATTTCTAGAACAACGAGTTCATTTAATGCTATGTTCTAGTCCCTTAGCATGAAGTTCCTTTTGTTGGATTTGGTGGTGGTTGCCCACACCCACAGGCAGGCAATGGGCAGTTCTAGGCAGCTGGGGGTCTCTGGGGACATTTTTGTTTTCCTTATGAGTCCCCACAGCCTCTTTACACAGGCTTTTCCTGGGACAGTGCTCACACACTTCAGCTGCTATGGTTTCCTGCCACAAAGAGGAACCCACTGGAATAAAAGCAAATTATATTGTGTGAATTTATCACCCATTAAGGCAGAAAATGAGTTTTATAAACTAGTAAACAGAATTATTTCTACTCCCTCAAGGTGTACACATGTAACCTCAATCTTCAGTATGTTCCTTTGATTCTTCTTAATGATGATGAAGCCAACAAAGTGGTTTATTTGGCCAACAGCAGTGTTGCAAATAGTCCCAAAACCTTGCTTTGAGCTCTGACTGGACAAATCATTTTCTGAGTCTCAGTTTCTCCATTTTTAAAGTGGGTCCAATAATACTTGTTTTATAGGGCTATTCTAAGGACAGAATGAGATGTATTGACAGCAATAAACTATAAAGTAAAACATCCATATGAAGTACAAAGACCAGGGTGTTATGATGAACAGTGTGTATTCAGCCTAAGTTGCTGGTTTTATTTTTGGCTAAACACAAAGATTAGCAAAATCTTAGAACTGCTGAGCAGAAAGAAAAGTGGAATGCAGCAGCAATGGAAAGACCCCTGGCTGCCGGGTGGTGGTCTCCACAAAGGCTGAGGGATAGGCTGAGGGATAGACTTGATGCAGCTGAGCTGGCAGCTCAGTTCAGAAGGCAAGATTCGGGGAGGGGGGCGGGCGAGGGTCCCGGGAAGTCCAGGGTGAAGAGAAATGGCCAGGATGAAGGCCAGTTTCAGCTCTCAGGAGCCTGGGGTGTGGCAGGGACAGAGAGCTGCAAGCAGAGGGCAGGACCAGGCCATTTCTTCAATCCAGGCAGGGGGTGGGGGGTGCAAAGAGTTTTCTAGACTTGACTCAGGGCTAGTTCTGCTCCCTTGATCTTATTTGTTGGGGCCTCCAGTCTCCTAGAAGTCACTGTAATAGACTAGTGGTCTCTAAATAGGTTTTAAAAATCACATACCCTTTTTGGAATAAAGTTTATTCATTCATACAATTTGAATATATTGTGTATATTTTGTAACACATTCACAATGAATTTTAAAAGAATGAGATGAAAAATTAAAGATAAAGTTGTAAAGATTTCCTGCTCTGAAATGTCTATCTGATTATTGCTTTAGACAATGGGGCTAGGATGGGACATGTGAAATGACCCCATCCTGTGTCCTTGGGGTCTGGGGGCCAGCCTCAGCACTTAGCTTCTCCCAGCTTCTTGCAGCCCTGAAGGTGGTAGAACTGTTGCAGAGCTCAGTCAGAACCACCTCATGGAGAGTCCAGGCTATACCCATCAAAGTAGCTCTGCCCTGTACGTGCTGCTGCTCCTCCACACACGCCATTGGGTCCAGAGCCTGAGAGCTCCAGCAGGTGTACTGTGCCTGCAAGCAAGGCTCAGCAGCAGCGCTGTGAGAAGACCTCGCAAGTGCATTGACAGACTGACTTTAGTGTTTGAATTAGTTCTGAGATAAGATCTGGTGTGTAGAGAAAAATGTCTTGACTTCCCCAAACCAGTCACTTTTTCCAGTAACTGACATGGAAAAACCTCATGTTAGTAGGAACAATACAAGGTGTGATTATAAAGAAATGACACTGTTTATAATATAGGTAAGTCTGCAGAACACTTACCTGTATTATATGTGTTATCTATAATATACTTCTCTATAAAATACAAACAATGTATATTATATGAATTTTTAAAATTTTTAATTGACAAATTATTGTATTATGTTTCTTATAAGTTGACAACTTATTATATAAATTTAATAGAGTATGTAATGTTATAATTTATGAATACAGTGTGGAATAATTAATTGAAACTAGTTAATATTCTATCAGTCACCTCAAATACTTAACATTTTTTTGTGGTGAGAACATTTCAAATGACCTCTCTTAGCAATTTTGGAATGTACTGTATACTCTGTTATTAACTGTTCACCATACTGTGCAACAGAACTCAAAAAAGAAGAAAGAATTCCTCCTCAGACATGTTATTTCATAGATGCTATTATCCTAGAAGTGATAAGAATCACATTAGCTGATATTCATTGAGGTAAGCATTTTACACATATTATCTCATTTAATCTTCGCTCACAGTATAGTGGGCAGCCAGGGACCCCCCCCCCCCCCCCCCCCCCCCCCCCC